>NC_060123.1:352646843-352946843 GCF_021461395.2 Schistocerca americana
TGCCTCGCCCCTTAGTTTAACATCTGAGCTCAGTAGATTTAAGTTAGCTTAAGAGGGGGTAGACTATATAAGAGAATGAGTTGCGATGAATGGGAAGAAATGCATTGAGAAGCTATAAGAAACAGATTTGGCAAAAATTAGTATTGTGCACTAAGAAATAATTATTTTGCAAGAAATATAAATAGAATACAGAAAGCAGGTATAGATAGGACTTTTTGGGAATAATGATGTATGAAGGGAGATCTCCAAGAAGTAAAGAAAGTTTTGTTTGCAAAATACTGCAGTAAAACAAACCCTGTCCTTTCCTTTTGTATTATTATGCTATGTGTTTGTGTACCCTTGTGTATTTGTGTACTTCCTGTCTTTATGTGTTTATCTGATAAGACTTATGTTGTAGAATTTTTCTAATACTAAGCTACATTCACTATGATGAGGAATACTCTTATCCTCAAATATAATTGACATTAATAATATGTTATTTACCTTGTAAATATGCTTAGACATTATTTATTCAGTTTTGTTTTAATGCTCATGTGTGAAGCTGATGTTTCAAAATTTATTGTGATCTTTTATGTATCTACTTATCTCATAATTCCTGTAACATTGATGTATATGTCTATTTCTATTCTGTTGTAAAGCCTGTACTACAAATGTTATCTGTATTGTTATGTTCTTTAATGATGTATTTTGTACCTTTGTAATTGTATTTTCATGTTGTATATTTATAATTGTATAGACACCAGTACTTCAAATTAAGTTATGTTTCACTGCACACGTTTCTGTTGCTCATAGTATATGGACAATATGTGAGAAGTTGGGACTGATAGTGTTTGCACGTGTGTTAATGATTCAGCAAGGGACTGGATAACAGCATTGCTGGTTCTAAGGACAATTCCAAAAATTTCGTGAGTGCACAAGTGGTGGCTATGGACTTGCTATATTCTCCGCAAGACTCTTCAATGGTGATTGTGCACCTGCACAGTCACAACAGATGGCTGCTGGCCAACTCTACAAGGACTACAGTGGGTCTGCATCTTTGATGACCCACCAGTACCATTATCTCTACAAGGACTACAGTGGGTCTACATCTTTGATGATCCATCAATACCATTATTTCTACAAGGACTGCAGTGGGTCTGCACCTCTGGTGGCCCACCAATACCACAATCTCTACCAGAACTACAGTGGTCTGCTCTGTGACGACCTATCTACCAATATTCTTCAAAACTTCGACTGACTCTGCTGTGGGTTCTCTCTGTTGTAGCCCATTACCTGTCTGCATGTCAAGAGTCAGCACTGTCTTTTCGTTGGAGGGACAACACTCCTTCTTCAAGACTGCATGGACATCCACTACTTCCATGTGCATTTTCTTCTACTGCTCAGACTTTGAGAAAAACACTGCTATTTTACTGTGATTAACGATCAGGACTGTCTTTATGGACTGTGAGAAAATTTTAGCTTTTGACCAACATTGTATCAATAAGTGTGTGCATTTGATTTCTTTGTTATTGTAATTATGAAAAATTTTATCAAATCATTATTGGCCACTGCCCAAAACAATTTGTAAAATTTTTTGTGGGGAGCATGGGGGTTATGTAAGTAGGCTGTTTATGTTTTATTATTGGCAACGTTAAGTAGCGCTCTGTATGAAAATCACTGGCTGTGCTGTGTGCAGTCTGTGGCTAGTTTGCATTGTTGTCTGCCATTGTAGTGTTGGGCAGCTGGGCTGTTAACAGCGCGTAGCGTTGCGCAGTTGGAGGTGAGCCGCCAGCAGTGGTGGATGTGGGGAGAGAGATGGCGGAGTCTGTCGATGGTACCCTGTACACTTACTTAAAAATTATCACTTAATACCAGCAATAGCATTACTAAAATCTGAAACTAACAATTGCATTACTAAAATCTAAGTCACTCTGTAATAAATTTGAAAGCATGGGACACATAGGTAATCAGAGGGACGTTCCTGTTTACTGTCCACAAAGGTAACCGGTATTTAGCACAGCTAAGGTTCATCTGAAACAGAGGTGCTATACGGTACAGCTCCTGCTGTCGAACAAGATACAGGTAGATCCACGTGAATTCTGATGACACAGTTAGCACTCGACAGTTGGCTGGAAATGATTTGATACCAAAAATGCACCATAACCCAGTCCCCGCATCACTGTATTGTGGACTTCATACTCGCACACAAAGTACGAACTAACCCGAAAGGCAAACAATCACTAAAAATGTATGCTCCGTTAAGTGACTTCTATGATGCCGAGGGGACCACATGCAAAGACCAACCATACCACCCCAGAGTATGCGGAAAAATACAGTGACAACAAGCACTGAATAATGTCCATTCAAAGCATCAAATTCAATCCCATACGGAATTAATCAGGAGGCCTACCACATGACAGTCCCCTGACACTGCCCGTCGGTACTGCACAACAGGAAGCTGATCCCAATTACCGCTTTCCATGAAACGCAACATACTGTCATGTCCATGGTATACGGGCCACGCTCTTTTCGGAAGGCAATGACTCAAAATCTTAACAAATTTAAGTACAATAACTACAGCAAATCTCCATGTAAGTCTGTGAGAACACAGAGTGCCATAGTCCCACTTGTAATACACACGTTCCGTTACGTCCTGCCCCCACACACTCCTCGCACTTGCTTGTTTTCGCTCTGTGATCACCCATGTAACAACCGTTCTGGCTACTGCCACCACAAAACTATGTATAGGCAAAAACGTGTCAGCTGGGACAACAGTCTTTATTCGATCCATTCTTTATTTGGGAAAATGTTTTATCTTGTATGGCAAATCAGTATCGCATTCATTTCTACTTCATGGGTGTTCTGAATCTTTCTTTAATTTGTCCCAAAAGGGAAACCTCTCGAGCTGATTTTGACATCAGATTGCACAGAAGATATGTGTTGTTTTTTTCAGTATTTTTACGACTACTCAGCAAATCATTATTTTCTTGAAAGACGTTCACCTTTCGGTATTCACGTTTTATTTTTATAGGGGCCGTAAATTGCTGAGTTTCCCCTCAGCTTTATACTAGTTCTATTAATTCTATACACTTTCAATGCCCTTGCATTATCATAATAATTCTGATAGTATATTATCTCCCATTTTTTTCCTGATTGTTTTGTTGATAAGAATCTAGGAAAAACTTTTGTATGAGACATTTATATTTTCTGAAGCCCAAATTGTAAATTCGTTTTCTTTTTCCTCATCTACAAAACACAAGATTTTTCGAATAAAGTTATATATTCAGAATCCCGTTAAAGAGATGAGTAAATAATTAAGTCACTCCAATCGTAGGGGATAATTATGAACTGGAGTAAGGGATAGTTTTCAGTTAGAGTAGAGGTATTAGAAGATAATATCGCGATACAGTGGAGAGGCTGTGCAGTATCTCCACAAGGGACTGGTATACGTCCGTTCTGCGAGTTACAACGCCTATTTTGAATATGATTTGCTATAACTCTAGTCAGAAACGATCTATGAATATTTAATATTTTGCGAAGGCGTAGTAGAACAAGTAACCTGTCGTGTTTACGAGCTTGTAATACAAAATGAAATTTATTGCGAGAAGTAATGAAGACGTGGAACACGTGAATTTACCTTGTAACGATAACATGCATTATTTATTGGCATGGATTTCCCGTAAATGATCTTACGTGAAGAATCAGTAGCAGTCAAATCTACTGTTAGAATTTTATAAGTCATAATTTCGAGCATTTGGTACGACGTACATTGTGAATAATGTATAAATTAAATAAAAGAGATTAAATGGATGTACAATATTTATCACGAAGTGACAGTATGCCGTTGCGTACAAGACTTCATTTTGATCTCCAAAATACAGTTTTCCCTGGAACAAGTAAGTTAAGGAACATGTAATGTATCAGACAAAGACATGTGGTAAGTAGACTCGTAGGCTTACCACCCGCCCCACAACGCGCAGCGAAACAAGCAGTTCATAATTGGTGGGATGTAGTGTTAATGACTAACAACCGTCTCGGCAAAGGATTTGCACTGCACATCAAAGCACTTCAGAATTACCTCTTGTAAGACTTGTAAGTAAGCTGTTTAGGTTTTTATTTTGGTAACAACACGTAGCGCTCTGTATGAAAAACACTGACAGTGCTGTGTGAAATCTATGGCTGTTTGGCATTGTTGGAATATTCGCTATTGTAGTTTTGTGCAGTTGGATGTGAACAGCGCGTAGCGTTGTGGAGTTGGAAGTGAGATGCCAGCAGTGGTGGATGTGGGGAGAGAGATGGCAGAGTTTTGAGCGGACGATCTGGACGTGTGTCCGTCAGAAAAAGGAAATGGAAATTTGTTTATTCGGATGTGACAAAATTATATATATATATATATATATATATATATATATATATATACATATATATATATATATAATGACTTTTGAACGCTATTTAGGTAAATACAATGTTTGCTCTCTATCAAAATCTTTCATTTGCTAACTATGCCTATCAGTAGTTAGTGTCTTCGGTGGTTAGAGTCTTATTATTTAGCTGGTAGTATTGGCGCTCGGTGTATTGCAGTTGTTCGAGTAACGAAGATTTTTGTGAGGTAAGTAATTCATGAAAGGTATAGGTTATTGTTAGTCAGCGCCATTCTTTTGTTGGAATTATTGAAAGTCAGATTACGTGGAGCTAAAGATATTGAGTGTCAGTTTAGTGATGATCAGGATAAGTAAAGAGAGATACGTCTGAGTACGTTCAGTTTGGCTCAACTGTTTGAAAATCAAATAACGTAAGAAGTTTACCAGCACAGCCATTCTTAATTTTTCAATGGGGACGGTTCAGACTGCTCGCTTATGTAAAGATAAATTACGGGCTCCTTTCTAAACGACACTGATTAGATTTTAATAATGTAGCACGAATTTTGGTTAAGATTTTTTTTTTTCTCAGCTGTATATTGACGACGAAAAACATATTAGCTGTAGAAATTGTTTGTCCTGTGTGGCATCACTCCTGAATGTCGTGAATTAGTACCACTTCTACGAAAATAACCGGTTTTTTGTTGTGTAATTATATTAATGTTTACTAAAATATTTAAGAAAAATCTGTAAGACTGGATTATTTTTGTTTAGCGTGTTGATGGACGAATACTGAAATTGACGTAAGTTAGCAAAGCAAAGAGATTGCGAAAGCGCAATAAAAGAGCTCTGTCGCAGATGTCAAAGAGTGTGAAAGGAAGAACCATTTTAGTCAGGTAATTCTGAAAGACATTACCTTGTGTTAGAAGAGAGTGCTTTGTCAAAAAGCATTACTACAAACGTCATACATTGGTCTTACTTCAGTATATGATGGATCTCAATGATACTGCTATATATAGTTTTCTGCAATCAAGCGTAGTCAATGCTAGTTGTGGTGCAAGATCAGTCAAGGAAATAAATCCAAATTTAGATTTGTATCACGATTCAAAATATTGACTGTCGTTATTGTGATCTTCATCCCAATGACCGATTTCAAGCAGTATTGCATGACGGTCTATCCCATGCTACCCCCTTTATCTCTGCATAATTATTGTAGCATATACTGACAAGCAAAAACATTGTATCTACTGCGCACCGCAACGGTGGATGCCACCTGGTGGCGTTGCGGGCACGTGACGCGGGACAGAAGTATGTAAGCGGAGTAGATCGGACGGAATATCACCTTACAGAAGTTTCGGCCTGCAAATGGGGAAATCCATTGAGCGAAATGGCTTTGACATAGGTTTGATTATTATTACGCAGAGCCTGTGGACGAGTATCTCGAAAACGGCGAAGCTAGTCGAATGTTCACGAGCAACTGTCGAGAGCATCTACGGAAAGGAGCAAAAGACTGTGAAACAACCACTGGGCACTAAATGGTTGGAAGTAGACTATTCTTAATAGAACGTGGAGTTCGGATGCTTGGGTGCTCTGTATAGTGGGATAGAACGTGATTTGTGGCATCTCTGCCGAAAGAGCACAGTACTGGTGCACGCACAAGTCTTTCGGAGCACACCGTTCATTATACATTGTTGACATGGAACTCCGCAACAAAACAGAACTAATGTTCACTTGTTGATCCAGTGACGTCGTCAGTTAGGTTTGCAGTGGGCACGTGACCATTCGGATTCAATCGGCGTTCAATGTAATCGTGTCCCCACTTTGGGTGAATAACATTTTTCCTACACTACGTTCGTGATCGTTTCCACAAACGCAGTGCAGTGCGCCACGGACACAGGCTGGTGGGAGCAGTATTATGCTATGCTGTTGCATGGAACCTGTTGTAATAATCGAAGACACACTGACAGCTGTGAACCACCTGCATCCCATCATGGTTGATGTCTCCCTTCATGGCTATCTCAACTTTCAGGATTATAGTATTTCGTGTCTGGAAACCAAAACCGTGCTACAGTGCTTTCAAATTGAAATGGCTCTGAGCACTATGGGACTTAACTGCTGAGGTCATCAGTGCCCTAGAACTTAGAACTACTTAAACCTAACTAACCTAAAGACATCACACAGATCCATGCCCGAGGCAGGATTCGAACCTGCGACCGTAGCGGTCGCGCGGTTCCAGACTGTAGCGCCTAGAACCGCTCGGCCACACTGGCCGGCTTACAGTGGTTTGGGGAGAATTATAGTGAACTCATGTTGATGACTCGACGACCAAAGAATACTAATCTAAGTCCTATGGAACCGATCTGGGTAGCTGTCTGGTGCCATTGCCCTAAAAGCAAATCAGAGATCCGTTAATTACGCGAATTACATGACCTGTTCGTTGAAATTTAATAGCACTTATCTCCACAGACCCACCAACAAACCGTCGGATCCCTGATACGCAGAATTGGTGATGTTTTTATTTCCAAAGACGGACATACAAGCTATTACGCAGGTTGTAATAATGTTTTGGCTCATCAGTGTACTACAGTATATCTTTGGTCCCCCTGTACAATTCCCCCATCCCACTCCCAGCCCTACTCCCTAACTTCCACTATCAAATTGGCGATAGCTGATGGTGTGACATAGCCTTTGTAAGTGGGACTTTTCGATTTTTTCGGACAAATGTACAAGATCCCTAAGAGATGTATTAGCTCACGAATTTATTTCTGGGCTGAAAATAAGATATTCCTACGCTGCACCCACACAACTTGGGCAAACTGTGTACTTCCTTTTTAAATGTTTGCTTGTAGTCATGCTTATTTAATTTCTTCAGTCTATGTATCAAAGGATCTGTACTCGGAGGCCCTAGTTTCTTTTTGGCTAACTTTTCCTGGTAATTTACTTTTATGTTCCCAGAATGAGATTTTCACTTTGCAGCAGAGTATGCACTGATACGAAATTTCAAGGCAGATTAAAGTTGTGTGCTGGACCGAGACTCGAACAAGTGACCTTTGCCTTTCATAGGAAAGTGCTCTACCGACTGAACTACCCAGGCATGACTTGCAAACCGTCCTCACTGTTAGCATTTAAAATAGATTGAATAGAGATCATGTTTACACTGTACACGAAAGCTGATTCCTGCACAGTAAACAACCAACTCCAAACACGAAGTGCCGTTTCTGGAAATCATTAAACTCAAGTAGTAATGTCTACTAACATGGTCACTTGCCTAGAACACAAACGCGCTGAGATTCGTAAGGGGCTAAAGCACACTGCTGTCGATCCCACATTTAAGTGAATATCAGAGACGATAGTGATATAGCTTTTCGTGAATTTTCATATACACAATGTGGGCCTCATGCGAAGATAAACCTGAAACACCATAAGATCAACATATTTCGGAAGCATGAATAAATGCTACAACCTCACAATGAAGGTGATATGGTTTAGGACCTTATGATTCTTAGCGCCTCGAATGAATTACTGTATGATAAAATTCATAACTATGTAATATAGCTCATTCAAAACCCCGAAAATAGATTTGCTCGCAGTACAGCTTTAACATATTTGACGTCCGAATAATTTTGTTACGGTATATAGTAAGTGAATTAGCATATCTGAAGAGTCTGGTATCATCTAGCAGGATCTATGCCGAGCAAAAGGGTATAAAATTCTGCCGCAGTGTGCTGCCACCTGGTGGCACTCATGTAGATTTCCTGTTGAGTGGCAATGATTAGCTGTTCACATCGTAAATCGTGCACGTTGCTTAGCGAGTATGTATGTATTATCCCTTAAGGCATTTACGTCACACGAGTTGCACATGCGCAAAAGGTCCTCGAAACGTGAACAACTGAAGGTGCGCTCGTGAACCTCATGCAAAGTTTCACAGAGTCTAGCGGAGCAGTTGCGCTGTAGATTTAGTGCCGTATGTTTGAGATTGTAGCATTGAAAGAAAAATAATCAATAAAACAGCAAGGTGTCAAAAGTGAGGGTGTTCACGTGCTCTTTAGCTGTTACACGGCAGCCGGCACTGCCTACAGCCACAAATCACTCTTTTTGACAACAGAGTTGAGTGGCAATGCCTATGGCATTGTGAGGTTGTGAATTCGCTTTTGGTAAGAGGAATGCGTTTTCGTAGCTAGAAGCCTGCGTGATCGGATCCAAACACACAGCACAGCGCTCTCACAATTTCACATTTTCTTTATATTCTAAACGGTGGATGCTCACAGCTTTCAGCTAAATCGATTTGATGCTGTTCATCAAAGAAAGCCTTTAAGTACGTACTGCCAGGCAATGTAGCGATTTTCAAAATCAACGAGGCAGGCAAAAGTGGTAGAGTTTCAATTAGCGACAGAATAAAACCCCTTATAACGTAGCAAAGTACTTTAACGATTTCATCTCAACAGTAATTACCATATGAATAGGCTAATAGTTCTGTACTAACAACGCCTTTGGGGGCTGTCACGTAGTAAATTGGGAGGGAAAATTAGCGACTTCAGGAAACAGCGTCACAGCCAGTATGATAAACTGCTTTTATATCTTACGATGTGAGGTGTTCTGGAAATTGAAAAATCCATTAATTGACGGTGTTCGCGTGTACTGGCAAAGCTTCCTGCGTGATCACTCAGTAAACATCGTGACACTTCTTGTTCTTTCGGCCTATAGACATAAACTGAACGGCAAGAAACGTCAGTCAAATTAAATCAGGCGATGCAGCGGGTGTTTTGTTAGATAGGCAGCAAACTACCTAATGGCAGCAGAAGTAAAACAGATCTGAAACGGTAGACTGGCAAAAGCAAGAACAACATTTCATGGAAAAGAACCATGCTTACATAAAAGACAGATTTCGATATTACGAAGGCATTTCTGAAAGCATCGGTCACCTATCCTGCTGTTACTGTGTAGGTTGCTGTCAGTGCCGGCCGGGGTGGCGGTTCTAAGCGCTACAGTCGGGAGCCGCGCGGTGGCTACGGTCGCAGGTTCGAATCCTGCCTCGGGCATGGATGTGTGTGATGTCCTTAGGTTAGTTAGGTTTAAGTAGTTCTGAGTTCTAGGGGACTGATAACCTCAGAAGCTAAGTCCCATAGTGCTCAAAGCCATTTGAAGTATTTTTTGCTGTCAGTGCTCATATACATTATCTCTAGATAAGTGTGAACCATGTACAGAGTCACAGAAATTCCAGCAACACTCGTTGGTGCTTTATTCAGGTTTCTACTCTTTTTAGACAGATGGTCACAACAAATGTATGAAATTTTGAGAGTGTAATGTCTCGTGCGTCCGCAGCTCGTGGTCTCGCTGTGGCTTTCTAGCTCCCCGATCACGAGGTACGGGGTTCGATTCCCGGCGGGTCAGGGATTTTCACCGGTCCGAGATGACTTGGTGTTGTTGTGTCGTCTTCATCATCATCATTCCTGCCCATTGCGGTCGAAAGAAGGCAACGGCAAACCATTTTGCCTAGTACGGCAATGCGGGTCTCCCACATTGTTCCCCTACGCTCTGTTCAAATGTGTGTGAATTCCTAAGGGACCAAACTACTTAGGTCATCAGTCCCTAGACTTACACACCGCTTAAACTAACTTATGCTAAGAACAACACACGCCCATGACCGACGGAGGACTCGGAGCTCCCGCAGGAGGGGCCACACAGTCCGTGACGTGACGCCTCAAACAGCGCGGCCACTTCGCTTGGCTCCCTGCGCTCTGTCAAGAAGCATGGGACTTCATTTCAAAGTCTCTTGCTAGGTTGGATGCCTGGAATCATACAGGACTCCAGCTATGAAAAACCATTTCATTTGGCACTGGTGTACTTATAATTTTGTAACTTAATTGGCTTTGCTTGCAACTCTGTTGTCGTAACAATGATTTGCGAGTTGAGGCTCATTTCTTCTGCTAAAGTGGCTTGACTTTTTCTTGTTATCTCCATAAAACTTGAAATGTTGATAAATGTTTTTGATCCCAGGGAGCTTGTTTCATGCGCAAACCACCCGTTCACTTGTCTTCCACGCTGCCAGCTATCTACACTAGGAAACTGTTTACTGCAACAAAACCATGTCCACAAGCTGTAAAGTGCTCGCTTGGTAGTCATCATGAAACTCACTGCCGGCGGCCAGCAAACAGGCCACAGAGAACTTGGATGAATGAGATGTTCAAAGTCGGACGGTCTTCCTTAAAAGTATTCGCAAAAACGTGTACATCGTCGCAAACTGTATCGTTTCGCATGTTTGAAGTAGACCGCAAAACAGGTGGTACATCGTCATAATCTTTTGCTTGATAAGTAATGTAAAGGTAATCACCATATGACATCATTTTTCGGGAGGGCTATCCTTGCGTTTTTCAGCTACCAAGTGTAAGTCTTCTTTTCTTTTGCTGCTAAGGTGACCTGAACGTCAATAATATCAAAATGTCTCTCAGTACAACACCTTGTTGCCATGCAGGTAAAAAGTCTCGTACATATTTGGCAATCGAACTAGGGTACTCCGCATGATAATCCGCCACACCAGCCTTTCACCTACAAGGGCAAACTGCATTACATCAGTAACTGAAGATAAATGTTGCAAAATTTCTTAAATTACTGCACATAGACTGCTAGACTGCATGAATAAGGATTAGGCTCCATGGACGCTATTATCATGTCTTTAAAAGGAGATAACAGTAATCTGTGGCAAGATAAGAGCTGAAGAGTTACATTAATGACACATGAAGTGTGTTTCCGTAAGAGCGTGCCAAAATTTGACAGGACATAAAGGATACTTCACAGAACAATTTGAGGTGGGGAACCTGGGGTTGGAGAGGTCAACTTAAGGAGATAATTGGAGCAAAATCACCTTACTGTGTACTCTTCTTGCGTTAGTACCATTTTTACTGTATCTTAAAAAATGGTCTGAATCTTATGGCCATCAACCTCAATCCAAGCATGACACTGGCGAACGGGGAAGTACGTTGCAATGCTCTCTCTGCTGAAAGTTTGTACAGGGAACGATTTTTAGGTGTCAATCGTCACGACGAGTATTTATTTCTCTCGATCGACGAATGCGGGAGACTGGTTCATTGGAAAGAAGAAACGAGGGAGACGTAGCGACGTGAGGACCACTCGCACACAAGGTGCGCGTCAGCAAGTTCTGCGAAACTGTGTGGGTACTGCTCCATCGTACTGTAATTTACGTCTCTGAACAGTACTGAGTAACGAATGCATCTATCGTTGTTTGATAGCATGTTCCGCCATGGAACAATGCAAATACGATACAACAGAGTCACCTTATGGACAAGTAAAGTAAACAAAATCTGCATCGTGACTTCCGAGTAATCTGGCTCGTCATCTCTGTTTCCTCGAAGGAAACAAAGAACGAAAATATGAAGAAACAGCATGTGTATAAAAATGTACGTATGTTAGGTGTAAATAAGATAGAAAACAGTGATCTTAGACAAAGCAGTAGATAAGTTTACTTCCATATATCCTTAAGCTGGTGTCTTTGACTCCATGTTCCGCACCTCAAATTATTCAGTAGAGCAGAGCATTCTATATGTCCTCCTACACTTTCGTTCCCTCTTACCGAAACACCCCTGCTGGAGTGAGCGGTAATAACTGAATATCCTGTTCCAGATTATATCTGACCAAGAAATTCTTAGTCGATGTTGAAAGATTATCTTTCTCTATATTAATATCGGACTGCTTTATGTTGGTATGTTGTATACATACATTAAATATACTTAATCGTACAGTCACCTGCCTGGACGGCCATGTATGGTAAAGCACCGTTTCCAGGATCGAAATTGGCCGGCAGATGACAGACGTGGGCCGCCGTGCCGGCTAGCTGAGATGTGGTTTTACTCCCTCTCCCACACTCCAGTCGGTGAATAACGGCCTCTTGCCGAAGTCATGCCACATTTATTCGATTCTCAGAGATTCAGATAACTTTCTCTGGTTTTCATATTAATAAAACTACTAACAGACTTGGCATACGCATGTATTCTGTCACAGGGGTGTGAAAAAAAGGGGGGGGGGGGGGGGGGGCGGGCGGTGAAGGCTGGTGATACAAAGGGCATACGGCTATACCTTCAATTAATCACACCACCGTTAATAACCATGTTGGCCACGGGTCCATGCCGCACTAGGGCGCCAGAAACAGAAGAAATGGTAGAGTCAATTGAAGTTACCAAGATTCTAAATACACTGGGCGTTAAATACTGAGCCATCTCTTTGTTTCCCCCGCACGTAACACACAGACTTACTGAAAGCGTAACTGGCGACTGAGATAGTAATATGATGGTGATGACAACACGTCTTTTATATACAGTAATTTGCGGAAAGGGAAGGAATATGGCATGCTTTTGTCAGCTATTGGACGAGATACAGAAACCCAATACGGCCGTTTAAGATCGTTACGCATAGATTTTTGCTTCTATGGGAAAAAGGGAAAAATTGAAACATTTGTGCATTATGGAAGCGTTTCGTGAGTTTTAGTATTTATTGATGGCTTTCCTGTGGTTCTGTAAGTTCATAGGGTTACTGAAGCCACAGGATATCAAGGAAGGAATGTAAGGAGCAAGGAACTAATGTATGGAAGACACATAAGAAGGACGGTCTCGGTACTAACACGCAACAGATTTGTAGCACCCTTAAACTGCAACAACTGTCTTGTTATTGGACTGATATTTACAGAAAACACTCTTTCCAATCAAAAAACAATGAAGAGGAAATGGAATGCAACCTTCCACAAAGTCTGTAGTCTCCCCGGCAACGAGGAAAAGTGTGAGGGTACTTAGCATCCCTTCGACGACGAGGTCGTTGGAGGTGAAATCCGAACTGAGATTGCGCGAGCACGAAGAAGTAATTGAAAGGGCCCATTTCTCCGTATACCTTCATAGACGTTGGTAAATCACAGGAATACCTAAATGTGAATGATCAGACAGGTATTTGAACCTCACTTTATACTACCTCCGAGGGATTTACGCCAAATAAAAGAACGATTAAGCAATCCTCCAATTTCAATGTAAATAATATTTCGTAAATGTGTTTCTGCAACTGCCATTTCCTTGCTGCAACAACCAATGCAGCAGTAATTTAAGGGCTACAAAACCGTGTATCAATTGGTTCAACGCTTCATCATCAAAATAATTTTCATAGCTTTTATACACTTGCTAAAGTATCAGAATTTGGTTCTTGTGGAGGTCCACAACCTCATTACGTTTAAAAAAAGAAAAAACCATGGTCCCAACTCTAAGCAACATATTTGTTGTCTGTGCCATTAACTACTTCCGACTGTCGATCTTTTTCAAACACTTATCACAAGCCTAAAGCTTCAAATCTCATTTGACTCAATATCCAGCACGTCTGAAAAGTCACACATCGCTTTCCTGTTCGTGTGTAGCACAAATATAACCCAAGGGTACACTAATAGATCACATTTTTGCTACACAAGCACTGGAAAGCGATGTTTGACTTTACGTATACACTGGCTATCTAGTCGCAAGTTATGTGCAGACTGGGGCTTGTGAGAAGTTTCCAAAAAATACTATAAGTAGAAGAAATGAAAAAAATTGTCAAATGTGTAGGAGTACGTAAGGGACCAAACTGCTGAGGCCATCAGTCCCTAGCCTTACACGCTACTTAAACTAACTTACGCTAAGAACGACACACACACACCCATGTCCGAGGGTGGGCTGAAACCTCCGGCGGGAGTAGCGGCACATACCGTGACACGACGCCTCAACCCGTGCGACCATTCCGCGCGACCATTCCGTGAGGCAAATCGAAAGTAGCTAATAGTATATAAACCAATCTATTACAGTTGTTTGGACCATGTTGTAGTTCTTGAAATACTTGTCCTTACTATACAAAATTTGAGGCAATAAATTTACACGTTTCCAGCGCTTTTTTTTTTTTTTTTTTACTGGGTCCCACTCATTTTATCAGCGTACATACATGTTTCTTATGTCTATGTAGCTACATGTATCACTATTTACTCTGCAGCAGGTGGATTTCTGGTACTGTCGTGGATTGTACGCAATGAAAGTTGTTATGGCTGCCACAAAACTACCACCTTTATGTAAGCCAGTAGCACATTGCCAAACAATACTGAAAGCAATTACTTCCATAAAACATCTAGTAGTATGTGTATGCACCAATTTAATGTGGAAAAACCACATAAAACAAATAGGAGGAGAGGCTAATGCAGATTAAAGCTCATTGGAAAAGTCCTTTGAAAATGAAGACAGTCAGCACAGAAGGAAGCTTACCAACCACTCGTTTGACCAACACTTCAATATTGCTCGTCAGTCTGGGATCGACGGATGAAACAGAGAAGACCGAAAGCAGCAGTACATTTCGTTACAGATTCATTTGGTAGGCTCGAAAGCGTTACAGTGACGATAAGCAAATCCAGTGGCAGACGCTGCAAGAGATGGATTCTGCACCACGGTGTGATTTACTATTAAAGCTGCTAGAGCTTACGGTCCGACAACGGTCGACAAATACAGCACATTGCTTCCTCCTACGCGAAAATACTGCGAAGGTAACAGAGATTCCAACCCACGCGGAGGCTTATCGGCAATCATTCTTCCCGACAACCATTCGCGACTCGAACTGGAAAGGGTGGTAGTCGCAATGGTGCCCAATGTATTCTCCGCCACACATCTATGGAGTATTTTCTTTCACACCGGCAGTTCGATTGAGTCCATTACTGGTGGATCTGTGTCGTGGTCAACGGATCCGTCAATAGTGATCCTCCACAGGACAATTGTATGTCATTTGCAGTCACCCAGTAAGGTCCTGAAGAGATTACTGGGGATTCTTAAACTCATACTTAGCGAAGTCATTGTGACCAATTTAGTAGTAACAATACTGTTAAACTATTAACTACAGTCTAGGGCTTTTTATACAGATTACGTTTATAATGTTATTCGATATTCGCTGACCTGGCACTACTGTTACCTGGGAGTATACTGATCTTCAAATATTATGAGATATAGCTTTTTTTGAGAAGTATCGCACTCACATGTTCGTGTAGGATTCTTTCTTTCCAGTTGGTGAATCATAGACGCTACCCAATGTTGTATTACTTGCCATGAATGTTAGACAGCTATAAATAGAATGAATACATACCAGCGCACTGTATATAGTACTTATGGACAGAAATGAAAGCAGATTAAAAACTTACATACTGCTAGCTCCATATTATGAATCTCGATAGTGCCAGTTGAAGCTTCGTAAGTTTCAGATGTCCTGTGCTATAATTCAAATCTAACTCCATGCAGTTATCGCTGTAACGTCTAACACTTTCTAATCGCTTCACACGATTCTTTACATACAGATTTCGCCTGTTGTTGTCTTTGTGTGGTTTGCATCTCTGCTGCAAAGTATTTGAATTGACATAAAAGTTTAGAGCTCCACACTTCTGTGAAAGTAAACGGTTTTCGTTGTTCTCCACACTCAGTTTCAACTGAATATGAAAGCAAATAAACCAAAGAATGAGCAACAGATACAACATGTAGATGAGGGAAAGATGTATTTGAGAAAAGGCCAGATGTTTTGAAATTGTACGATCACCCACATTTTGGTAAATGTGTACGCTGTGTTTCCGTAAAGTAAAATTGTGGGAGAAAATGTGTTAGCGACAGACGTGTTCGATAGAATACTCCTGGGAATGTTGTCATTATGTGTAGTAAAACCCGAAGTATCATGCATTCTTGAAGGCGTCTTCCAGGAGACAGTCTAATGCCATATGCTTGAAGCAATATTCGAACGTGTCTTTCTTCTTTTCCTATATCACAATGTATTTACACTGACGAAAACTGGTATTATAGTTTTGACAGTAAAATATAACTTTCGTATTAATCATTCGTCTTACGAAATTGTGAATCAACGTCTCTGAAATGTGCCGTGCTATAAATAATCTAATAGGTGTTAATAGAACAAATTTCATGGGTAATGCTGTTCATGTTGATTCCCTGTTAGTCTTCAGAAATCATTGCAAAAACGATACTATCAAACCTTGTAAACGTTCTGAGAGAGAGAGAGAGAGAGAGAGAGAGAGAGAGATAGAGAGAAATAGCTGTTTTATAAGAGATAAATGTAAAAACTGTGTGTTCTTAACTCTCATCACGTCTAAAGAATAAAGAAATTGCACCACTGCGATTTTTTGAGTAATTCTTTCCAGTTTAAGAATTTTTACTGTACTTTTCACTAAAAATGCAAGAATTCCTTATTTATATGTATATATATTCTTAACGAATTCGTTGTGATCCATTAAAGTGCAAAAAATTTCATCAAATTGTTTTTGGAAAAATATCTCCTATTCATTTCGGTACGTCCCATACACTTGTAGTTCAAATCAGAATATCGTTCTTTTTTGTGAACGAAATCTTATAAATACAAATTTTATAAATGTATAGTTCCGTTGTTACCAAAACTTTATAAGACAGAAAGAAGGTATGGTTAACGATGAGGCTGAAAATTTCGCCTTGTTACAGTTTACACACAACCTGTTTTAGATGATGTTGAAGTAATGACTCGAATCTCATGGAATATCAGATAAGTTTCCCACCTGGAACCACGCAGCACAATCTTTTTCGATGTTCATGTTGCATAACTTTCCTTTTCGTGGGCCATAGCTTTCACGTAAACTGAAACCTCTGCAGAAGTCTTCATTTAGCCTTGTGTTGGGGTCTCCGTCGCCGGGATCTGTCAAGGCAGTCCACGCACAACACGTGTCTAGGTCAGTTGCTCTCGCCACGTGCCGAGGCCAAACTCCAGACTGAAATTTGCCACATCACGCCTCTCTTCTTCCGCGTGTGAGACTAATACCACTGTTGACGATATTAATATCAGTCCTTGCCAGATTCTGGAAAGAGCATTTTCGCATAGTTTTATTACGGTGCTGGAGAGTAACGTCTCACGGCAGGGACCATTTCAGCGTGTCAGGTAAGTGAACGTCGTTAGATTTTACACTGGATGTCTAGAAGGGCAAGACTGGCGATAGCACCGCATTTTATCGCGACCAATTGGTCACGAGTACTGGAGACCCGAGACATTATCTCCGAAGCCTGCAAACATTGGGCACTTCTCCTATCACCGCGCGAGGGACATACTGCGAAGACTTCGATGGGGTGCGGGAAGCGATTGGAAGTCTTAACTGTCACCGAGTTCTTGTTTCTTGTGGTATCACGCGTCTTCTGGGATTGTAAAATGGAGAGAACGTCGGGGATGATCCACTTACTGTGTCAGAAACGTGTCTAGAGAACTCGGGGCTTCTCAGATAGCGGCCAAAGAGTACCATCCAGTTCCTCTGATCAGTGCATGCTCCAGTGAGCTTTGTATTGGGGTCTGGGTAGCGACGACGGAATTAATGTCAGGGTGTGCTACGTGGCGAAATGGTGGATATCAATGATGGGGACACAGTAACCAGCTGCCTGCGTTTCGAGAACTTAATCATCTTAGTCATGTAAGGCTTCCTCGAGTACATTCGTTAGGACTGAGTCAATATCTACATCCATTTGCTGAAGTATTACTGAAGAGCTCTGTTACTTCTTACTGTCAACAACGGCACCGATTCAAATTACTTAACGATGTTGTGTCGTGCCGATATCTCATGGCCATAGATATGAAAGACCTGCTGGAAATGAGGTCAGAGATAAGTATTCCAAAAATAAAACCTCCCTAAATCAAGCAAATTGTATACTAGAGAGAACTGCATCCAACACCTTAAAAGATGATATCTTTAAAAGTCGGTATGCATCTAGGCCTACGTCTGTATTTAGCCTTTTACTGACCTACATTGTCAGAAGTTGAAAAGGATTCATATAAATATATACACTTTGCTCTTTTTGCGCTAGTGTCACTTTACCTGGCGTTTCAAACGCATGGTCGTACTAGCCTAAGATTTTATCTATGAACTGAAGAAAGAAAGGAAGGCGCAAAGTTGTCGAAGTGGCGAAATAACCCCCCCCCCCCCCCCCCCCAGCGGGCAATAGAACAACTACTACACCTCCAGCCTCAACGACGTCGCCGCCAGGGCAGGAATATTACCAACACATCAAAGTACAGGACTCCTGCTTTAGCTCTTGCACTCCACTTCAAATGAGTAGATACTTCTCATATTCCTTCTGCCTATTGCCTTTCTTTTCTGTCTCTTGGATTCTACACTTAGATATTGATCAACAAGAGATACAGACATTTATATCAAGTGTGGGAATACATCTGTCAACAAATATCTTTTTGTAAAACAGAAACTTGGTCACCACAACTGTAAATTTTATATCTTTACAGTCCAGAGGACTGTAAACCTAGAACAGAAAGAGAAGTCTTCTACGAGTAACTACAAGAAGCTGTAAATAATATACCTTCAAACGAAGTTTGAGTAATGCTCGTATTTCCACTATCGTCAATCCTGGAATTAAACAACCATTTAACGAAGACTTTCGGAATGATAACGGTGAAATTATGATCAGCGTAGGCTGAATAAGTGTTACCTCCTACGACCATTGGGAACAATATTAATACAACTTTTCAGAACATGAGGTGTCAGAAATCCAAAATAGATTACGTTTTTACAAAGAGGAACACTCATCCCACTCGGTGCTAGATGTTAGAACTCTAAACTCAGCTAACACAGGTAATGGTTACAACTTACTCACGTGAAAAATCTAATTGCGTGTAGAATGGTGCCAGAAATCTAAAGAATGTATTCTCGAAGAAATAATGATTAATGTAGAGACACTGTAAGTCAAGAACTGGAAAATTCAGGAGCTGAAAGCAACCAATAAAATCGCTGATAGTGATGCGAAGCAAGTATCGAAAACTACGCAGCGTCGACGTTTTACAATGTCCTTTACATCTTACCTGAAGAAAAGCTACCTGAGAGCATTGCCTGTACACATACAGAGGCGAATGACGTTAACGTATGTATCTGCACCGAAAAATGTACCTGTAAAGTCAAGAATGTCATATTACTCATACTTGCGCCATCACTGACGATACGTAAAAGAGACGTTAAAGGGACTTTTTTCTGTGCCATCAAAGGAAAGAAATGAGTACTATCACCTTCATTTACATGGACAAAAAGAGAAACCTCAAGAAAGACCAGGGCATAAGCAGAACAAATAGTACTAAAACCTTGAGAATAAATGAGCATCGAAAGGTGTAGCAAGTGCCGCGTGTCGAACTCCACTATAAATAGCGGCACGACTTGACAGTTTGGTCATGCAGCACCCGAAGAGCACGACTAGTTCGGTCGTCGAAATACTGAGTACAAAAATGAACTCACCAATGTTCAAGTCATCCTACAACACACAATTATACCAATGGTGCCAACGTAATTGGGAAGTGAAAATTGATTTATGGAAAACGTAGAGAGGGATTCCGTGATGATGTTACAAACTTACGGGGATGATAGGGAATAGGGAATGTATCAATGTGAGGAAAGGGACTATATTCCCGAAACGACTGAGACGAAACTTACAAGTGAAAATGTTCTGGTCTATCCGGTATTGTTCCTGAGGAGATAATATAGAACAAAAGAAGAAAAAAGTCTAGTAAATACTGGTTCGAAAATGCATACCCTACGAACTATTGGCACTTGTTGAGTATAAGAGGTTTGATTCGCAGCATCGAAGATGAAGAAGCGCTTATAGCGTATACATATGCAATATAGAGCCCTTGCTTACTAGATTTTTTTCTTTGCTTGGTTCATACTACCAACTCTGAAAGCGGTCCAAACCACCAGCCTTAGCAACAACAGTACCGTTAAATGTATTTCACTGTCAGAGGTATCATTTCAAATCAGTACCCCGCTCATACAGTTATAGTCGGTGGTGACCTCAATCTACCCCCGATATGCTAGAAAAATTATACGTTTAAAGCCGGCGGCAGGCATAAAACATCATCCGACACTGTACTGAATGCTTACTCAGAACATTATGTTAAACAATTAGTTCATGAGCCCACTCGAAGCGTAAATGGTTGCGAAAGCATAGTCTACTTGATCTTTTAGCAACAGATAATCCTGGACAAATAGTGAGTGTTGTGACGAATACAGGGATTAGCGACCACAAGGCAGTTGTTGCTAGGCTGAATACCGTAACACCTACAACCATCAAAAAGAAACGCCAAGTATTATTTAAAAAAGCTGATAAAAATGCTCTTAACGCATTATAAAGAGACAGTCTTCACTCCTTCCGATCTGGTCACGTAAGTGTAGAAAATTTGTGGAATGTTTTCAAAGAGATAGTATCAACAGCAATTGAGAGATATATACCACATAAATTAATAAGTGATGGTACTGATCCCCCCATGCTACACAAAACGGGTCAGATCGTTGTTGCAGAAGCAACGAAACAAGCATGCCAAATTTAAAAGAACGCAAAATTCCCCAAGATTGACAAAGGTTTACAGAAGTTCGAAATATGGCGCGTACTTCAATGCGAGATGCTTTTTATAACTTCCACAACGAAATTCTGTCTCGAAATCTGGCAGAAAACCCAAAGAGATTCTGGTCATACATAAAGCACACCAGTGACAAGACACAATCAATACCTTCACTGCGCGATAACAACGGTGAAGTCACTGATGACAGTGGCACTAAAGCAGAGTTATTAAACACGGTTTTCCGAAACTCCTTCACCAAAGAAGACGAAGTAAATATTCCTGAATTCCAATCAAGAACAACTGCCAAGATGAGAAGCGTAGAAGTAGATATCCTCGGTGTAACAAAGAAGCTTAAATCACTTAATAAAGGCAAGGCCTCCGGTCCAGATTTTATACCAGTCAGGTTCCTCTCAGAGTATGCTGATAAAATAGCTCCATATTAAGCAATTATATACAACCACTCGCTCCTCACGGAAGGATACGTACCTAAAGACTGGAAGATTGCTCAAGTCACACCAATACCCAAAAAGGAAAGTAGGTATAATCCGCTGAATTACAGTCCTATATCGCCAACGACGATTTTCACTACGGTTTTAGAACATGTACTGTATTCGAACATTATCAAGTACCTCGAAGAAAACGATTTATTGACACATAGTCAGCACGTTCTTGTGAAACACAACTAGCTGTTTATACTCATGAAGTAATAAGTGCTATCGACAGGGGATGTCAAATTGATTCCATACTTTTAGATTTCCAGAAGGCTTTCGACACCGTTCCTCACAAGCGTCTTCTAACCAAACTGCGTGCTTACGGAGTATCGCCTCAGTTGTGCGACTGGATTCATGATATCCTGGCAGAAAGGTCACAGTTCGTACTAATAGACGGAAAGATAAGTAATATCCGGCGTTCCCCAAGGAAGTGTTATAGGCCATCTGTTATTCCTGATCTATATTACCGACATAGGAGACAATCTGAGTAATCGTCTTAGATTGTTTGCAGATGATGCTCTCATTTACCGTCCTGTAAAGTCACCAGATGATCAAAACGACTTGCAAAATGATTTAGATAAGATATCTGTATGGTGCGAAAAGTGGCAATTGACCCTGAATAAAGAAAAGTGTGAAGTTATTCACATAAGTACTAAAAGAAAGCAGCTAAATTTTGATTACGCGATAAGTCACACAAATCTGAGGGCTGTAAATTCAACTAAAAACTTACGGATTGCCATTAGAAATAACCTAAACTGGAACGATCACATTGATAATATTGTGAGTAGAGAAAACCACAGACTGCGATTCATTGGCAGAACAGTTAGAACTTGCAACAAAGAACCTGCTTACTCTACGCTTGTCCGCCCTATTCTGGAGTACTGCTGTGCGAAATGGGATCAGCATCAGGTGGAACTGACGGGTGACATCGAAAAAGTACAAAGAAGGGCAGCTCGTTTTGTATTATCGTGAAATAGGGGAGATAGTGTCACAGAAATGATACGTGAATTGCAGTGGCAATCATGAAAACAAAGGCGTTTTTCGTTACGACGGGATCTTCCCATGAAATTTCTACCACCAGTTTTCTCCTCCGATTGCGAAAACATTCTGTTGGCACGCACCTACATAGGGAGAAATGATCATCACGATAAAATAAATGAAATCAGGGCTCACACGGAATAATTTAAGTACTCGTTTTTCCCGCGTGCCGTTCGAGAGTTGAACAGTAGAGAGACAGCATGAAGGTGGTTCATTGAACCCTCTGCCAGGCACTTTATTGTGAATAGCAGAGTAATCACATAGATGTATATGTAGAATAACTTTCGCTTATAGTTTTCGACTCTAGTTTCCCGACTAGGATCCCGTACCTTAAAACGTTACGTTTATCTTAAATCGACACGTTTACCCTTCTCTACCATCGCTAAAAGTTTGTATCATCATTCCGGAATCACCCTGTATATTCATGTGCAATTGATCGAGAGGGAGCTTCCATATCATAGACAGAGCTCCTGTCGCCACACAGAACATAATACTTTGGTGTGTGTAGTGACTATAATGATTCCGTCGCTTGTACTGACCGCCAACGTGACAGCCAGACACATGATGGGAAAGTCGTGCTGTTACCAGCGTGTCCTATCACTGCCCAGTTGCCACTGGCCAGTACATGGACCACTCCCTCTCTGAGCTCGTGCCACTAGGCTTTTCTTACTGCCACTTTTTCAAAGGCGTGCCGATTGTCGGTTTGAAAAACAATGTCGTGTCTGAGTCAACGGCCGTGAGAAGAACTGGGTAAAACGAACGAAATACTTTGCTACAAAATTCTTCTGTAAGACATTTTCAGTGTATTTACCACAACAAATTATAGCAGCATATCTGGATTTTGCTTTATTATCGATGCCCTCGACTCATATGATTCACCAATGCCACAAGCCTGACTTATTTATTCTCATAATTGCCAATTCTTATTCAAGCTTATACATTTTCTTGTTATATCTGAATACTATTTAGTCTCAGCATTTATCCTCTTCGTGAGATTATTAACACCGTGTTCCACGTTGCGCCATTTACAACTTTACCTATAAACGGCACGCGAGTCTAAGTATCCTTTTCTTTTCATTAATCTTCCTTACACTTGTGAGAGAACAGCCAGAGATGATTTACAAGCTTTGGTACTTCTGAAGCTGCTGAGAATATAAGCATAAAATAAAAGGATGAGTACAGCCATCATCACTGAATGCGACAGGCGGAATTTAGCAGTATGCCTGAAGATTGCGGAAAGTTTTCTTCGAAGATAATGGCGTTGTAGTGTTTAAACCGGCTCTCAAACGAGATACTATGGTCTCCTAACATAAGCAGCAAAACAAAAATATAAAATAAAACTATTATTACTGATGGTGACAAGCGGAATTTAGCACTATGCGCGAAGATTGCGGAAAGTATTATTTCGAGGAGAATTGTAGTCTATTGCTTGTGATCGTCTCAGAAACGAGATACTGTCGTCTACTAACACACTGACTCATTTTACAAAATTGTCTTCGGCATGCGACGGCAGTCCTTCACATTTCTTATGAACATTGCAGGAACAGGCAACGTGCAGCCTGTTGCTAAGGCAGCAGGCAGCGAAACATGCTTCACAACTCACACTGAGAAATAAACGTCTCTGGTGTCAGTGCACCCACTCTTTTCCAGAAGAGTCGTTCCTCTTCGGGTCTTTGGTCGTCTTCAAGGACAACTCTCCGCAAGGCTGTTGCGTTTTCTCCTGAATCTCGACGCTTCCGCGGTAATTCCTGACCCACATCGCAAATGGCTTCACGTTGTCTATATGTTGTTCACCGGAAGGGAAATTATATCTTCAGCCCACAATAACGACCTGGCCTTAGAAACTGCTCTAGTCTGCACACCATAGTGAGAGAGTTGGTCGGCCAGTCGAGCCTTCCTCGTCCAAAACGCGAGGCGAGGCCGTTAGGAACTCCGTCGCTTTTCCGTAAGTCGAATAACCTATAAACATATCCGGCACATTTTCTTAGATAATTTATTTCCAAAATTTTGATTTTATTCTCCCAAGCATAGAGTCATACGTTGGAGCACTGATTGATTCTAGAAATGGAACACTTTTTGAAAAGTAATTGTTAATAACACAAAAGGAGTACGAATTACTACTCAAAAAGCTGAAGGAGATTAAATGAGCCAATGAGACATGTGATACTTCTCTGAAAGCCTTCCGAAAAGATACGATCATATTATGCCGACTATGTATTCAGCCCCACCAGATTTACCCAACAGTTCTTTTAGCTCAAGTGGATTCGACCCAAATAGCAGGAAACTGGACATATTGGACAGCCTGGAATGTTGCCAGATTTTCAAACATATCACCTTATGATAACAAGCAAGATAGTTTACAGTGGGGGAAAATTTAAAAAATCCATAATGGACACTTGTGCTAAGTTTAAAATGGCGGTAAATGAAAAAAAAAAATTCCCTGGCATCGTAGTATATAACGTAAGAGTTCAGTTTAAAACGGGGCACCTTCCGAAAGTTTAAAATGGTTTGACTTACTACGTTTAATATATATGGTGTCTGTTTTGTCGAGCATGTGCAACACAACACACACAGATGCAGATACAGCAGCCGTAAATATCAGTTTTCGGAAGATAGACCGACGCCAGCCACATCTGGGCATCAAAATAACTCTGCTGTGAGGACACCCGCACGGCTGCTCTTCAGAAATGGAGACTTTCCGACGTTCTGACAGAACGACAGGTAATCACAAAAAGTTAGACAATGATCATCAGGAATTGAGTTTCATAGTGAGGGACACAAACAGCAGAGTAATAGAACATTAGAAGTTTCATTTCTGACAGGCACTATCTTAGACAATTTTGTATCCAAATCAGTCAATGTTGGCCAAATCGGTCAATTTCATGAGGCAATTAGCAATTTTGTGTTGAAATCAATGGGTTTTGCACCGAAATCATTGAATGCTGAATGGAATCTATTAATGCAAAAGATTTTTTATACACCTTTTCACAGTAGTCTCATCTTCACAAGTATTTTTATGTGTACGTGATTGCTGATGACATGCTGTTAACATACTGGGTAAAAATGGTGAGAAGGCTGGACTTTAACGTCCTGTTGCCATTGAAGTCATTGGAGAAGGAGTACAAGATGGAGTTCCTTTTTGTAAAGCTTGGGGCCGTGCACCACCAAAGTTATTATCCTGAAATTTACCTGAGTGATGTAGGGATTGAGTAACGAAGGTAGAAGTGACGTAAATGTATGCATTAGATTGTCGCAGTTGTGAACTATTAACATATACAGCATACAATCAGCGGATTTTACCACACATTTGTGAAATTTTGTTTCTAGCTCCGACGGTATTGTATTGCTTTGCGTAGAGAACTCTTGAAACTGCCTGTTGTCAATACATACATGAAACGATGAGTACAAAAGCTGGTCTCTCGCCTTTTGACAGTTTCATCCAAGAGATGTCCACTGTCGATCTCTCCCTTCGAGCGCAATTTCAGATTACTTGATAGGTTCGGTCCTAATCCTGCAGCTGTCGACGCATCGGCCATCGGTATGCTCGTGTTAACCTACAAGAGGTATATAGCGATATTGCATCTATTTTATGTCAGGATACATGTCTCATTGTGTGTTCCCACCTCTTGCTGTCACAGGATACGTAATGCACCCAGGAACAGATCGTCTTGGTAGTCCAGGTGTTACGGCGTGGGAAGGCATGTGTACATGGTGCACTCACTGATCAGCCAGATTGTGTCAGTCTATTACTTCCTCGTCTTCCTATTTCAGGAGTGTATTCGGCCTAGGTTTAATTTCTAGTGATGACAATATGCGATTTCATTGAAATGTGGAAGTGGAGATCTCTTGAAACGGGAGGACTTTCTGCGACTGGACTGGCCTGCCCGTTGCTCCGACATAAGCCCCACGGAGCTAGTGTGAAATTCGATGGGAATAGGTTTTGCAGCACGTTCAAATGCACATCGACCGTCCAGTAACTGTTAACCGCAGTGGCGAAGGAATGGAATGTCCAACCACAAGAAATCGTTACCAGTCTTATGGCCAGCATGGAAACGCATTACAGAGAATGATCCCACAATGTTTGTAAGTAGGCTGTTTAGGTTTTCTTATTGTTTGACAACAATCAAGAGTACCCGTCACCCAACCACTTGAGATTCAGTATCGCATTGTTTCCTGCCTGTTGTACAAACTCCAAATGGTCTTCTGCAGCTTCGCTACGTTTCGGATGCAGATAACGAATTACCGAACGGTGTTCCACCACTATGCCTTGACTATTGTAGCTGTGAACTACGGCACTGCCTCGCAGTGGTTCTGACGTGCACCAAAAATCCAGTCATATACTTACAAACAAACAGATATATGTTTCTTGAAGTTTTCCCATCAGTTCGAAAATATCATCCTTTTTGGGCGCGTATAACTGATATTGTTGATTGATGCTCAGATAGTTCGGCTGACAAACTTTCAGGTTTTCTAGAGCTCAATCACTTGCAAGTTTTTAAATCACTTTGTGGAGTAAACGAGCATGCATCAGAGATAGTAGTACTGGCAACAAAGGAGTCAGTCATGCATTAATCTTGAAGCGTCTATGAGTAAAACAAAACAAGCACAGGGTCAGCTAATCCACAGTCCTTACGAAGTGTACTTTCTATAATTACGAATGACGTAGAATATTTCCTTTGAGAGCGCAGACGTCAAACGAGGGGCTTATACAATTTGTCGAGATGGAAACTCACGTTTTGTTTCTGCAGGCTGTCTGCTAATTCTATTTCTACAGCTTCCTTGACCACTGAATACTAGGAGGCCGAAGCTGTGTTTTAAGTTCCCCGTTATCCGTAGAATGGCCGTCGGAAATGCAATGTTCGGCCAATTGCTGATTTATTAGGCTGTAAAATGTAGGCTTTTCGCTGGTGACCAATACGACGTGGTTTTACAGTAGGTCTTGTTTGTTCTATGATGAGCTAATTTATCTGAGGAGGTTATCCGAGAGAACGTCATGTTTGTCCTATGAAGAGCTAATTTATTTGAGGAGGGTATCCAAGAGAAAGAACTCTACTCTGCAGATTTAAACCCGACAGTGGTCTGGAGATGTGTCGATAACAGTCATAAATTGGACTTGTGGAGAAGACAGATTTATCGAGTGTCTTCGGTACCTAAACTCCTTTCACTAAAATTCATATTCGCAATGGAACGGGAAATTAACACCTGTCTACCATTTCCAGATATTTTAGTTCGACGTAAGGAAGATGGTTTCTTGTGATGTGACGTTTACTATAAGCCCACTCAAACAGATAGTTATTTGCAAGAGTCTGGTTGCCACCATTCTTCACAAACTACCTGAGTGTACTTAAAATTTCAGTATACAGTGTTCGTGTAGTATCCGATGCTGAATGCCTAGAAAGTAAAGTGGTACACTTGTAAGAAATATTCCGTGAGAATGGATACACAAAGCGTCAAATTAAGAGAGCTCTGCAAGTTCATGCTCCAGGCCAATCAAAAGGAGAGCTAGAGGACAGAGACGTAAAGCCTATGGTTCTTGTACCGTATGAGGGAAGTATCCCTTGAATTGCATTAGAATAACGAAGAAGACTAAAGTGGATGTCATCTGCGTTTTACCAGCCAGGCCCGCAGCTCTTCTGGGATCTTTGAAGGCTGTTCTGATTTTTACAAAGGGTGAGTAAATTCAGAATTCCATGACAAGCAATGCACAATGTAAAAGAACATTGCATTGAAATCTAGGGCTACACCGGCCTTCTATAGCCTAATAAATCAGCGGCAGCGGGACACTGCATTTCCAGTGGACATTTCATGAATTACAGGAAAGTTACGATACTGGCCACATCTTCATCCAGTGGCGATTCAGAGGTCAAGCAAGCTGTGAAATGCAATAAGCAGACAACCTGCTTAACCGTGATGAGGGTTTCCATGCCGAAAAATTACAGAAACCCATTGATTCACGTCTGCGCTGAAAAAGAGAGTTTTCCGAATTTTCATGCCATCTACATCGTCTGCAATGCAGTTCGCAAGCACTGTCTATTCCTTCATTCTGCGTTTGCTTTGTTTTACACATAGACCCATCAGGTTTAATCTATGACTGACGATCTTATGCACGTTTACTACACATTGCGTAAAGTGATCTAAAAATTATATCTTTTTGAGACGCTTATTAAAACCCTATGACTACTACTAGTAAGGCTAAACGCACAACTACAAAACTTTTAAGGAAGATTTACTGAGCCCGTAAACAGTATACCGGGAGAGACATGGGGACGACATCAACAAGTAGGTTTCGGGCAAGTAGCTGAAGTTCAACATCTTACGTAGTCTGTGCTATAAGCGTTGTTGTAGGTGATTCTTGGAGGGAGGACATCTTTGATATCTTGTTTCCAAATGCCACCCGTTGCTTAGATTTAAATACTGGAAGTGGCTATTGCTGTTTGGAATGCAAACTTGGTATAACATTCCAAGCCGAATTTTCGGATAGAGCCGAGAGATTGGCCGTTGACTGCATTAAACAGTTTTAAAGGATCTAACATAGAAAGAATGGTAAGACAGAGATTTAGGAACCAGGTTTTCAATTGTACGACATTTCCAGGGGCAAAAGAAAAAAAAAATGGTTCAAATGGCCCTGAGCACTATGGGACTTAACACCTGAGGTCATCAGTCTCCTAGAACTTAGAACTACTTAAACCTAACTAACCTAAGGACACCACACACATCCATGCCCGAGACAGGATTCGAACCTGCGACCGTAGCTTTTAGCGCAGTTCCAGACTGAAGCGCCTAGAACCTCTCGGCCACTTCGGCCGGCTTTCCAGGGGCAGATGTGGACTCTGACCACAATCTATTGGTTATGAACTGTAGATTAAAACTGAAGAAACTGCAAAAAGGTGGGAATTTAAGAAGATGGGACCTGGATAAACTGACTAAACCAGAGGTTGTACAAAGTTTCAGGGAGAGCATAACGGAACAATTGACAGGAATGGGGGAAAGAAGTACAGTAGAAGAAGATTGGGTAGCTCTGAGAGATGAAGTAGTGAAGGCAGCAGAGGATCAAGCAGGTAAAAAGACGAGGGCTAGTAGAAATCCTTGGGTAACAGAAGAAATAATAAGTTTAATTGATGAAAGGAGAAAATAAAATAATGCAGTAAATGAAGCAGGCAAAAGGTATACAAAAGTCTCAAAAATGAGACCGACTGAAAGTGCAAAATGGCTAAGCAGGGATAGATAGAGGACAAATGTAGGATGTACAGGCTTATCTCGCAAGGGGTAAGATAGATACTGCCTATAGGAAAATTAAAGAGACCTTTGAAGAGAAGAGAACCACGTGTATGAATATCAAGAGCTCAGATGGAAACCCAGTTCTAAGCAAAGAAGGGCAAGCAGAAAGGTGGAAGGAGTATATAGAGGGTCTATACAAGGGCGATGGGCTTGAGGACAATATTATGAAAATGGTAGAGGATGTAGATGAAGATGAAATGGGAGATACGATACTGTGTGAACAGTTTGACAGACCACTGAAAGACCTGAGACGAAACAAGGTCCCGGGAGTACACAACATTCCATTAGAACTACTGACGGCCTTGAGAGAGCCAGTCCTGACAGAACTCTACTATCTGGTGAGCAAGATGTATGAGGCAGCCGAAATACCCTCAGACTTCAAGAAGAATATAATAATTCCAATCCCAAAGAAAGCAGGTGTTGACAGATGTGAAAATTACCAAACTATCAGTTTAATTAGTCGCAACTACAAAATACTAACACTAATTCTTTACAGATGAATGGAAAAACTGGTAGAAGCCGACCTCGGGGAAGATCAATATGGATTCCCAATAAATATTGGAACACGTGAGGAAATACTGACCTTACGACTTATCTTAGAAGAAAGATTATTGATAGCTAACCTACGTTTCTTGCATTTGTGGACTTAGAGAAAGCCTTTGACAATGTTGACTAATACTCTCTTTCAAATCCTATTGAATTCTCACTTTCAAATTCTAAAGGTAGCAGGGGTAAAATACAGGGAGCGAAAGGCTATTTATAATTTGTACAGAAACCAGATGGCAGTTATCAGAGTCGAGAGGCATGAAAGGGAAGCAGTGGTTGGGAAGGTAGTGAGACAGGGTTGTAGCCTCTCCCCAATGTTATTCAATCTGTATGTTAAGCAAGCAGTGAAGGAAACGAAAGAAATATTCGGGGTAGGTATTAAAATCCGTGGAGAAGAAATAAAAACTTTGAGGTTCGCCGATGACATTCTGTCAGAGACAGCAAAGGACTTGGAAGAGCAGTTGAACGGAATGGACAGTGACTTGAAAGGAGGATATAAGATGAACATCAACTAAAGCAAAACGAGGATAATGGAATGTAGTCGAATGAAGTCGGGTGATGCTGAGGGAATTAGATTAGGAAGTGAGACACTTGAAGTAGTTAAGGAGTTTTGCTATTTGGGGAGCAAAACAACTTACGATGGTCGAAGTAGAGAGGATATAAAATGTTGACTGGCAATGCCAAGGTAAGTGTTTCTGAAGAAGAGAAATTTTGTTAACATCGAGTATAGATTTAAGTGTCAGGAAGTCGTTTCTGATTGTATTTGTATGGAGTGTAGCCATGTATGGAAGTGAAATGTGGACGATAAATAGTTTGGACAAGAAGAGAATAGAAGCTTTCGAAATGTGGTGCTACAGAAGAACGCTGAAGATTAGGTGGGTAGATCACAAAACTAATGAGGAGGTATTGAACAGAAAAGGGAAGAAGATGAGTTTGTGGCACAACTTGACAAGATGAAGGGACCGGTTGGTAGGACGTGTTCTGAGGCATCAAGGGATCACAAATTTAGCAGTGGAGGACAGAGTGGAGGGTAAAAATCGTAGAGGGAGACCAAGAGATGAATACACTAAACAGATTCAGAAGGATGTAGGTTGCAGTAAGAACTAAGAAATGAAGAAACTTGCACAGGGTAGAGTAGCATGGAGAGCTGAATCAAACCAGTCTCAGGACTGAAGACCACAACAACAACAACATAGAAAGGCAAATGATGGGTGTTATATGCTGCATGGACAATCGAAGAAACGGCCACAAGCCGTCGAAGAAGAAAGCTGCTGCTCTCACTAAAAATGGCACATCGTTAGATGTTGACTGATGGCCGACATCAGACTTACGATCAGTTCTGATCAGCTGACAAGTTCCCGAAATAGTGGTGGTCCAAAGAGGATAGTTATGATGAGTACTATTCCCTCCACATCCGTAGGAAGAAGTGGTTAAGGCAATACATATACATTTAACCTTTATTAGCCATCTTGGTGCGTGTAGTGGAGGGTATTTATCCACCAGTGCCCCTTTCTGGTATCAGGCGCGAAAGGTACATCGTAATATCGAATTTGTGTTACGTTTCACGACGATACTTTCTCTTTTTTCGTTTTCTTTTATAGCGAAGACAAAATTCCAATAGGGCAGGTTTTTTGTTTCCCTCTGCATACGTTTCCTGTCTACGGTTTATGCAACTTATGTTATTTTTGTGCTATTATGTGTTTACAGATTTTACAACATTTTGTTGCTTTTCAACAAAACACAGAGTAATTAAAAAGTGCACCAGGTACATAGCGTTTCACAATGTTCTGATGACTTCAAATCTGAATAACGCGCCTTGAAAACAAGATACATCGAAGGAGGCGTTGCCTATTTGTAGTGCAGAGACTCAGGTTTCACACCACACAATGGTCAGTAGTCATGTCACACTGGTCAAAGCAACATCGAGGCCTCGCGGTAGACCGCTATTTTCGCTACGGTGAATCCGCCGTTCGCGTGCAGGGAGTCTTTCGTAAATATTTCAGTCGCTTCTCGTGAACCAATATTGAACTGGGTAAGATATTGACTAGTAGCAGAAAGGGAATCGAACTGAATGTCAACCGGCCTTCGGAAATCCGCCCGAACTCCCAAGAACATCGAACGTGGGCGTAGCCATTCAGCCGTTAACAGACAAGCCCTCGTCGTTCGTTAAAGAAACGTGCCCAAATCTTAGAAGTATTAAATGCTCGAATTTACGACTACATTTACGAGATTCCTGCAGCATTTACGAAGGATATGTTGAAAAAGTAGGTGAAGTGCCTCGTGTGTTGTTTGGCGGCGAATGGTTATTTGTCCGATGCAGTATTTCGCAAGTAAAACTGATTAAAAGTTGCACCTTGTGTAAAATGTTCAACTTGCATCCCCGATTACCTTGTATTTTATTGAAACTGGAAACCACCAAAGCATTGTGAAACAGTTATTACTTCAAAATACCGGTACAGCTAAATAGACAGGGATAATTTAACAAATGAATATGTGAAAGACTAATCCTCAAAAAGAATTGTATTATCAATAAACGTTCTGCTTTTAAGCGGTAGTCTAGTTCTGCTCAAACCCGATCTAACCTATCAGAAATAATGGTAAGAAGAGTTTCTCTGATGTGGTGTTACAAGTCTTCGAGGTTCTATGGTAGAGGTCGAAAATAAGCGCTGTCCTTGATATAACCCCAGAAGGTAACTTCGCAAGGCGATGGAAGATACACGCTACCATTTATATAACCCTACAGGAAAAAATTCACAGGTATCAAGTCTGCTAACCTTGGCGGCTCCTTAAGTAGCGCCAGGTCTGTGGCCACAAACGAGCTATCGAACGACGAGACAGTATCTCATTCAGGAAATGTCTTACACAATGTGGAAAGGTGGAACGGCACCAGTTCTTGGTAGATGAAAGCCCTGCTGTGGGTTTCTAGTTGCGGCATGAGCCACAACTGCATCGAGTCGGGACAGCTGGTACCATTGACAGTTCTCTCAGTGAAAAAAACTCTTGTTTGATTCAGCGCAGAACATTTCAACTTTTTTCCGAATTCTGGACATGTTAGACGTATGTGGATTCTCTGTTTCTCTTATGGGTGTATCGGTTGACCTTTCACGAAACATGAAAAGTGGCTATGTCACTGAAGATTAATTAGGTACGAAGTCGTCCTCTTCAAGATGGTTCTAATTACCAATGAGACCTGCAGACGTCGCATTTTGACCACATGGATTGTGGTTTACTTGAGCAGTAATTGGAATAGTTCACTCTTAATTTTTCAGACTCTCTTTCAGTTCTGCTCTAGCTCGGGAAGCTTTCTCAGTCTGGTTCACCTCCATTTTCAATAAAAACGGCTGGCGGCACCCCTATTGGCGTTTTTCCAATTTAGGTTGCCGTACCACAAACTTAATGGAGTTTTTGTGTAACGTATTGTACCATTTGTTAAGTTATATTTATTTATTTATTTACGCTGACCTTACGCTATATGCCTATGTGCTTGAAACTGTTTCAGCTCGTGAAAAATTTATGAGGTAGTAATTTATACAACATGAGGTTTGTTGTACGTCAGTAGGTCGCTCTGTGAAGCTGTAAGAAGAGAGGATACAGAATCGTCGGGAGTGAGCAAGGCATAGTACGTTAAATAAAGCGGACTAGAAAAAGTACATTTATTTGGATGTGAACCCAGAATTACAGCTGTGTTTACGTGTCCATAATCACACGCAAATCTTTCTTGAATTATTATGTGGAATGCTATGAGGACTGTGACATCAAAACATCCTTTTGTGGTCTACAGCGCGACGAACTGCGGTTTGAACGTTTGCACGTGACTTGTACCCAGGTTGCTATTTACCAATATTCTCCTGAATTGATATACGGAGTGCCACGTACAGTCTGCAAGACCTTTTAGGTAAACTGTTTTCTGTGGTGGTTGAACAGTGATGTAAGCATACACATGTTTCGAGTACTGACTGTCATTACTGCTGCTCTCTACAATGGATGCTAATACGGCTCTTAGAATGCCACAAATATTAGAGTAAGAAAAACTTCTTTTCTATTGGATTATTTCCCGCTCTGCAAAGATTTTTGAACCGGACACTGACATGTGTTTTTCTTGACTTAATATGCAGAACTTGACATATAAACTATGAAACAAAAGACATTCTCAAATGAACTGTTTACCAGTCACGTACATACATATCGCTTGCTGATTACTATTCAGTGCCACGGCTGAGGTGGATTGTAGTAAATCACAGTCAGATTCCACAAGAAGGAAGGAAGATTAGAATTTAATGTCCCATCGACCACAGGGTCATTGGAGGTGGAGCACAAGCTCGGATTGTTTCAAGGACGGGGAAAGAAATCGGTTGTACCCTTTCAAACGAATCATCCCAACATTGGTCTGGAGCCATTTAGGGAATTCACGGTAACCCTAAATGTGGATGGCCGGACGAGGATTGGAATCATGTACCTCGCGAATATGAGTCCTGTGTTCTAAACCGTGTGCCACCCGGCTCGGTGCAGACTGCGGGGTAAACCATGTTTTATATGAACAGTACTTTTTCGTATGATCAAACAGCGACGTTCGTACTCGGTACTGCAAAATATGTTAGAACACGAACCAAGTGTTTAACAACGCAAATTAACCATTTCTTGACATTTGTAACTAGCCTCTTATTCACCCCGAGACCATCAGTTCCTCGCCCTAAAGAGGGATCATTGTACCCTACCGGTAAGCTACCAACATTTTCTTACGTGACGTGTCATGTCAACTGTCAAGAAACTACTTACTTTCGTAGCACCGAGTACGGACGTCGTTGTTTGATTACGATATGTAGGTCACCGGCGTGCAACAACGTTACGCCGACTACGACAGCAAAGTGATTTCGGTTGAAGATTCTGCCTCCTAAAAGAAGTTCTCGCCTAAAACAGCTAGTTCTCTCTCTTTATGTAATCAGTTTCGACATAAATTTAATTAACAAATTTGTCATTCTTTGCGCAGTTGTATGATTTCTCATAGTTATAATTTAATTCCTGTACAGTTTGTTCCTTGACCCTTGAAACCGATTTCATTGACTTCGAATAAGTGCTCAATCCGTGGAACCTAGTTTATTAGTTGATTTGTGTGTAATAATAATTTTGAAATGTGAGTACTGATTAAGTTTAGCGTCTTACTTTCTTTCTTACGTCATATACATTTCGGAAATATAATTCTTGCGGAATATTCAGTTTTTCCTATTTTAACCATTGTTACATTTCACTAATTATTTTCCTGTGCTCGTAAAGCCGGCCGGGGTGGCCGTGCGGTTCTAGGTGCTACAGTCTGGAACCGGACGACCGCTACGGTAGTAGGTTCGACTTCTGCCTCGGGCATGGATGTGTGTGATGTCCTTAGGTTAGTTAGGATTAAGTAGTTCTAAGTTCTAGGGGACTCATGACCTGAGAAGTTAAGTCCCGTAGTGCTCAGAGCCATTTGAACCCTTTTTGTGCTCGTATGTCTTATTCTTCCATTTGTGTGAGTAATCAAACATATCAAGAAGAGCAGTGAAATATTTTCTACATATATAATACGTTAAGGGGTGCGGTAGCCTATCAAGAAAATGTTATGTTTATTCCAGTACTACTGACTTAGGTATTTTCTTCATTATAACGTTTTTACTGAGACTATAAGGAGCGTGGCCATGGGGAGTTGAACATGTTCGTCTTTAACACGGGCATACAACAAAGGAAAAAATGGTTCAAATGGGTCTGAGCACTATGGGACTTAACTTCTGAGGACATCAGTCCCCTAGAACTTAGAACTACTTAAACGTAACTATCCTAAGGACATCACACACATTCATGCCCGAGGCAGGATTAGAACCTGCGACCGTAGCGGTCGCGCGGTCCCAGACTGTAGCGCCTAGAACCGCTGGGCCACTTCGGCCGGCACAAAGGAAAAGAATACTCAAAACAACACTCGGAATATTACACTTAGCTACAAGAGCCAGTTTACAATTGTCAAAAATATGAGAGCTTAAAAGCCTGAAATACTTAAGCCTTCGTTAGGGCGAAAAGACAAAATTCCTATTTTAAGGGAACACATTTACATATTAGTAGCAACTATTTCTCGATTTTTATTGAAACAAATCTTTAAAAAAAGAAAATGAACTCCTTAAGAATATTAAGTGCAAAACATACATATATAGCCTTTACATGTACAAGTGGCGATGGGGTTGGGACAAGAAATGGAAACCCCACAACGCAACATAGTACCATGTCCAACACTTTATAGGAGAAGCGTTACAATTCCAGAGAATCTTCAACAGTCTACGAATGGAATGCGATTCTTATATGGTTTTCAAAGGAATCCTAAACCATTCGTCTTCCAAAATCGTGGCAAGTTCAGGTACGGCAGGGATCATGCACCCTTCTTTCCAAAGCAGACTACAGAGGCTCAGTAACGCTATGATATGCTGACTGCGATGGTTAAGGTAGACGCAAAAGTTCATCCTCTTGCTGAGAAGTAAAAAAAAAAAAAGAAAGAGCCACTGGAAGATGCGTGCTATGTGATGAGGGGCCGTATCCCATTGGAATACTCAATCACAATTGGCGAACGGACTTCCTACCACTGGATGGATCTGATCATCCAAGATGGTCACATAACCCTTGGCAATAATGCGACATTGAAGAATAACTGTTGGGACCATATAATACCACCATATGGCTGCCCAAATCATCAGCAAACATACTCCCATACCCCCCCCCCCCCTCTCGGTGTTACGCTCTTGGAACGTAAATTGGGCCATTGGAAACAGTGTGAAACAAGAATCTTCTGACCAAATGACATTCCTCCATTGCTCCAAGTTCCGGGTTTCGTGGCTTCGGCTTGACGTATTCCTGTTAAGGGACTTAGCATCACTGATGAATGGTTACGGAATTCCAACTCGCCCTGGAATCCCCTGCTTAGGGAGGTCGCTTTGTGTTGTTTTGGTTCTAACAGGATTCGTGAGTGCGACATTCAGTTCTGCAATGACTTTTGCGCTGTCGTTCTCTTACTTTTCTACACAATCATCTTCAATGGTTTGTCCGTCACGATCACTCAATACACACTTTCGTTCCCGTTGTGACATAGAGGATAATGTTTTCCGATTTCCCACATAGGGTATGAATCTTCGATACGGTGCTTCTTGAAACACCAAATGATTTGTGATCTTGGTTTCGGCAGTATCCATTATACTAATACCAGCCATTTGCCTTCACTTAGGTCCCTTCATAATGCACTCACAACTACCCAGAGTGATATCATTGCAATGAATGACACTTTCAGCGTTTTGAGGACATCACGTAGGTGACGTTCATGGTCAAATACGCCAGCGCAGCCTGCAGGGTATGGGCAGTACCTGCAATTACGTTAGAGAACGCATTTCTCGCTGTGTTTCCATATTTTTGTCCAACCACTGTATATTCCACCACATTTTGTGAAACTCGGCATGAACACCGGAGTAAATACTTACAGACGATTAAACGCTGCTACCATTCGAAAGATAATGCTTTAGAAAAGCATTATAACTTCAACATTACTCAAAAGACAATCACTTGCAAGCTAAGAAACCGTTACACAAAAAAAAAAAAAAAAAAAGAACAAGCTTAATACTAATGCAGAGAAACCGTTTAATTTATATTAAACACAAAAAATACGTTAAACTATGCAGTCTCCATACCTTATTGTTGTATTATAGGTGAGAACCACCTAAACGACCGCCCAAGGAGTCAACCATGGCCGGGAACCACATAAGAAAACACAGCTCTGTCGAGAAAGTATATGTTTATGTAAGTCTAGCAGTAGTGGACACCAGAAGATCCTGAGGAAGATCCCAGTGCTACGGTCGCAGGTTCGAATCCTGCCTCGGGCATGGATGTGTGTGATGTCCTTAGGTTAGTTAGTAGTTCTTAGTTCTAGGGGACCGATGACCACAGCTGTTAAGTCCCATAGTACTCAGAGCCATTTGAACCATTATTTTTGAAGATCCCAGCAGAGGGTTCGAAACGTCGATTATTTTAGAAGAAACATGCCGCGGCCTAATAGCCCAGAAGATTTTAACTTCAGTTAACTTCAAGCATATGTCTGTGTAATAATGTTGTCCGCAGTTTAAGGGCCCAGCGATAGAACGCGGTTGACCCTCAGCAGTTAGAAGAAAACCACACTAAAAAGCCTTCATAAGAAATAGAAATTACTATTGCGCACTGCAGAATGGCAAGAAATTCGATTCCACCGATACTTGGAAGTTATTTATTCATTTGCATCACAGTTCACTAAAACTGGTGACAATGTTCGCATGTAGCCTTGTCGGAATGAGAGATGCGTAGCTAGCACCAGCACGCAGTACGGCAGCAAAAGAGAGCAAGCAAGAGGAAGGGGGAGGTCACGCGTTAATTGCGTGCAGGTGTTTGCCCAAGACGCTCCCTGGTCGCAACTCGGTCACTGCCACACACAGCCAGACTGCCCCTCGCGCCGAGCTCGCTATAGATGCTGCGTATCCCCACTTCTTAGACAAAGAGCATCTTGAGCCACCACACCCCTGGCAGTGTCACAATCTCGAGTCGATAAGCAGAGTCGTTGCAGGATGGCTCGTGTATCTAATTTCATCCCATTTACTCTCCATCTCAAATATCATAATAACGAAGTGTTTCGGTACTCACTGTCTTTTTGTGGTCGAAGTTTTACTAGTTAGGCAACTAGCCCGTCACAGCCTCCGTAAATGTTGAAATTTCTCCCATTTTAGTAGCACCGACTTCTAGAAAGACATGTGAAGCAAGGTTCTAGGAACATATGCATTCTGACCTTTTATCGCTAGTATCATACATACCAAGATTAGTGGTCGTTTTCCTGCCACTGCTCCCAATGATTTTAGAAACTGCGATTGAATGTTATCTATCCCTGCTGCCGTACTTCATCTTAAGTGTTCCAAAGTTCTTTTCAAATCTGATTCTATTTCTTCCTCTTCCCTGCATACTCGTGTTTCTTCTTCTATCACGTCATCACACAAGTCATCCCCTTCTTCCACAAATCTATTGTCTCTTCCGCCTTTAACAGTGGAATTAATATAGAGCTCTTAACGTTAGCGAGCTTCCTTCAATGTCACCAAGGTTTGCTTCGAATCTTCTGTATCTTCAGTCAGCGCTTCCGAAAATCATCTCCTTTTCGATTTCTTTGCATATTCCATGCAGCCAATTCGTCTTAGCTATAGTAACAGTCATGAATTAATTTTTAAACTAACACTCTGTCCATTGCCTGTATCGTTGTTTATTTAATTACGAACCAGGTTCAAATGGCTCTGAGCACTATGGGACTTAACATCTGAGCTCATCAGTCCCCTAGAACTTAGAACTACTTAAACCTAACTAACCTAAGGACATCACACACACCCATGCCCGAGGCAGGATTCGAACCTGCGACCGTAGCAGTCCCGCGGTTCCGGACTGAAGCGCCAGAACCGCACGGCCACCGCGGCCGTCTAAACATACTCGTTTGGTCAAACACTGTGATCAGTGTCGTTAACTGAGTGTTGGCCCATTCTTGTCCGACAGGAATCATCGACCCTTGAAAGTCTTTTTAAGGGACTGCAGGCAAAATAATCGTGTTTGGAGAGGTTATGAGTCTATGGTGGGTGCTCCTACGTCTCCCAGTTAAGTCTGTGAAAATTCTGCGTTACGACGTTTGCGGCATGGGAATATGTGTTGTCTCATGAAGCAGCAGCAACCCTTGTCGCACCATTCCACAGTGGTGTCCCATACACATTCTCCGATGGATGTTTACCGGTGTTTGTCCATCGGCAGCTATGGTCCTGTTCTGACGCATTTGGTAATAATGTTGCCATAGTTCAAGTTCGGCATTTACCACATTCTTCGGAAAGACACGAGTGCTACAATAATCCACTGTTATGTGTCTGTGCTTAAATGTTGTTATCGGAGTCGCGCTATGTTGCTTATACGCTGCAGCATCGCCTTCAAAGTGTAACTTATTGAACGTGTTTTTTTATATTTCCACCTATAGACTAGTATTCAGTCTTGCTTATATTGTAGCGTAATATGGACTGTACAAGGCGGTTTTTCCGAGCTGCGAATTGTTTCTGAAGGTCGTTCTTGTCTTCAGCAAAACACATTTATCATGCGTATACATTCACGTGCCGAGATTCTCATGAGCCGCTCTCGGCCATGTCCTTCGTAAGCGCGTAAGCACCCTAAAATATAGGCAGCTCACTTGACTCACGATGACTATTACCTGCAGTTATTCACTTCGCATGCCTCGAAATTGTAACAGCGGGGTGACTAGCCCATCTCTGTGAGGAAAGAAAATCACCCTGCTAAGCCGTGGATCTGGCCCACGCCCACTATCTGCTTACACTTTCATTGTTTATGAGCGACCTGAGCACAGTAAAACTCATCGATGGAGAATGACGATTTGCCGCCCTATTTCTTAACCAATTATGAGTAGGCACTTCCTCCAATGCTACCAAAAGGCTTTGGGCATGGCCTTTGACGCGGCTTTCTTCTTGTTCACGAAACACAAAATTACACATAGGATATGACAGAAGTAGTTGTGCTCTGTCGAATGAAAAAAATCACGATCAGTGCCAGTATTCTCGCCCTCGTACGTAAGTGGGACGAGCAGGTGCCTTCAAACACGCCATCTTACCCTCTGATACCGAAACGGATGTTGATGGAGAGAGTGCCCCCGTAATGCTTCCCGTTTATCGCAATTATTTCAATGAGGAAATTCATATTGTGAATCTCCTTTCCGTCGTCCCATCGACTACAAAAAGCCAGATATCAAGTTATGTGACTGAAGGACAGAAATTCAAATGAAATCGCCCCGGGAAAGCTAACTGATCTGATTTTCGAAAACGTATCATGTTCGAATATTTCTGGAGGAATAAACGTAAATTCATCAAAAGAATGATCTTGTGAAACCCATATCTCTATGTTCGTCCATAAGACCCCGGGGGCACTGCTGACAGCGCCCACAGTGACGATGTCTATGTTGCTTCTGGAAGAGGTTCGATATATTTCCGGGCTTTACAAGTGTATAGAATACCGGGCAAGATTTGTAATTGCTTTGAAGAGTTCCTAACACACTGACAACATGCTGTTTACGGAGGAAAACTTCAGAGGTAACAGAAGCTTCGAGCTTACTTGAAGGGAGTTACAGAACCGCTAACGTTGATAATATGCAGGGTGGTCCATTGATAGTGACCGGGCCAAATATCTCACGGAACAAGCGTCAAACGAAAAAAACTACAAAGAATGAAATTCGTCTAGCTTGAAGGGGGAAACCAGATGGCGCTATGGTTGGCCTGCTAGATGGCGCTGCCATAGGTCAAACGGATATCAACAGCGTTTTATTTTTTAATAGAAAGCCCCATTTTTATTACATATTCGTGTAGTACGTAAAGAAATATGAACGTTTTAGTTGGACCACTTTTTTCTCTTTGTGATAGATGGCGCTGTAATAGTCACAGACGTATAAGTACGTGGTATTACGTAACATTCCGTCAGTGCAGACGTTATTTGCTTCGTGTTACATTACCCGTGTTAAAATGGACCGTTAACCAATTGCGGAAAATGTCGATATCGTGTTGATGTGTGGCTATTGTGATCAAAACGTGTAACGGGCGTGTGCTACATATGCTGCTCGGTATCCTGGACAACATCATCCAAGTGTCCGGACCCTTCGCCGGATAGTTACGTTATTTAAGGGAACAGGAAGTGTTCAGCCACATGTGAAACGTCAACCACGACCTGCAACAAATGCCCAAGTACGTGTTTTAGCTGCTGTCGCGGATAATCCGCACATCAGTAGCACATAAATTGCGCGAGAATCTGGAATCTCAAACACGTGGCTGTTGAGAATGCTACATCTACATCGATTGCATCAATACCATATTTCTATGCACCAGGAATTTCATGGCGACGACTTTGAACCTCGTGTACAGTTCTGCCACTGGGGACAAGAGAAATCATGGGACGATGACAGATTTCTTGCATGCGTTCTATTTAGCGACGAAGCGTCGTTCACCAACAGCGACAATGTAAACCCGCATAATATGCACTATTAGGCAAAGGAAAATACACGACGGCTGCGACAAGTGGAACATCAGCGACCTTGGCGGGTTAATGTATGGTGCGGCATTATGGGAGAAAAGAATAACTGGCCCCCATTTTATCGATGGCAATCTAAATCGTGCAATGTATGCTGATGTCCTACGTAATGTTCTACCGATGTTACTACAAGATGTTTCACTGCATGACATAATGGCGATGTACTTTCAACATGATGGATGTCCGGGACATAGCTTGGGTGCAGTTGAAGTGGTATTGAATAGCATATTTCATGACAGGTGGATTGGTCGTCGAAGCACCATACCATGGCCCGCCCCGCACGTTCACCGGATCTGACGTCCCCGGATTTATTTCTGTGGGGAAAGTTGAAGGATATTTGCTATCGTGATCCACCCACAACGCCTGACAACATGCGTCAGTGCATTGTCAGCACATGTGCGGACATTAAGGAAGGGGAACTACTCGCTGTTGAGAGGAATGTCGTTACACGTATTGCCAAATGCACTGAGGTTGACGGACATCATTTTGAGCATTTGTTGCATTAATGTGGTATTTACAGGTAACCACCCCGTAACAGCATGCGTTGTCAGAAATGATAAGTTGACAAAGTTACATGTATCACACTGGTACAACCGAAATAAAATGTTCAAACGTACCTACGTTCTGTATTTTCATTTAAAAAATCTACCTGTTACCAACTGTTCGTCTAAAATTGTGAGCCATATGTTTGTGATTATTACAGCGCCATCTATCACAAAGCGAAGGAAGTTTTCCAACTAAAACATTCATATTTCTTTACGTACTACACGAATATGCAATAAAAAAAATGCGGGTTCCTATTTCAAAAACGCAGTTGATACCCATTTGACCTATGGCAGCGCCATCTAGCGGGCCAACCATAGGGCCATATTGTTTTCCCCTTCATGCTAGACAATTTTCATTCGTAGTAGTTTTTTCGTTTTACGACTATTTCGTGAGATATTTAGCCCTATTACGATCAGTGGACCACCCTGTATACAAATTGCATAGTGGATGACGATGGATATTATATCAAGCTTCCCTCTAACGATGCTGTTGTATAGACTGAAGTTGCAAGTATTTAAAATTGTTGCTAAATACAGAAAGACCTGGTGTGCAGTCATTTACCGTTGACCTGATACTAAATACAAGCACAGTATAGGGTACCAATAAGCAGAAAGCTCCATCTTGCTCGTTTACACGTGTTCCGAAAAGTCACTGATAACAGCCAAATAGTTCAAATACCTGGGCGGGTGCGTTCTAAGTGGTTTAAAAAGTAAGGTCCCCTTATAACTAAACGTCAGAAAGGCAGATGTCACAGTTACATTAAACACAGGAATTTTCAGGAGGTGTAGTACATCCCTCATTGTACCGATTCTTGAGTATTGCTCAAATATGAACATTTATCACCTATGGTTAATAAAGGACACAAAGAGGAGCCACTGAAGAGCAGAGAGAGTGCGAAAGCGTAATAGAGATTCTCGTCCAACTTCAGTGGCAGAAGATACATTAAGTGGAAGAACGTCACAGTGTGGTCCACTTCCAATACAGAGACAAGCGCTTCAGCTGGGCTTTACCTATTAGCCATTAGGCGATGAGAGTTGTGACCTAGGTGTTAATGGGTGCTGGTGGCCACCTATGGGGAATGGTGACCACTGAAAGGGAGGAATGGCGACTACCAAAGAGGAAAGGAATTTATGCCCATCGTAAAGGGGGGCGGGCGAGAATTGTAGCCAACCTGTGTGTGTGTGTGTGTGTGTGTGTGTGTGTGTGTGAGCTATTTTACTTATATTTTGCGTTCTTTTACAATTGAATCATTTTAATGTTACGGCTGGGATAGGTATCTGTAGGTAAATAACGCATCTCAAGTCGGAGGTAACAAAGAGAATTGATTCCATTATGAAAGGTGTGTTTCAGCAGTACAGTATACGGACGCTATTTTTGCTTATGTAATGCTTGACCTATGAATCATTTTAATGTTACGTTGGAGTTGTGTATGTATAGGTATTGAACGATGAACCATGTACCTTGACGTCAGTGGGAAGCTTGCGTGCCTCAGAGTTACATATAGATGTACTGTAGGTGCAACCACGATGGAGAGGTATCTGATGAGAGCACCAACTTACGTGTGGTTCATGAAGAGGGGCAGCAACCTTTACGGTAAATGCAGCTGCAACAGCCTGAATGATTGACTCATTTGGCTCGTAACATCAGCCACAACAAACTTGCTCTTCTGTTTCTATGAAATGCTGAAAGCAAGGTCATCTGTAACTTTTCCTGAGGTTATGCGGATCTTATGTGTTTAAATGATGATCGCATCCTATTTGATAAAATATTCTGCAAGTAAAACATTCCGCCATTCGGATCTCTAGGTGGGGACTACTCAGGAGGATGTCGTTATCGGGTAAAACGAATCTGTCGTGCTATGGATCGGTGAATGGAATATTGGATCGCTTAATCAGGCAGGTAAGTTAAAAGATTTATATGTTAAAGTTAGATGTGGTGGGACTTAGTCAAGATCGGTGGCAGGAGGAACAGTACACCTGGTCAAGTGACGACAAGTTTATAAATACAATATCAAACTGGGGTGATACAGAAGAAGCTTTAACTATCAATAATAAAATAGGAATATGAGTAAGCTACAGAAAAATATAGAAAAAACATTATGAAAGTCAAGGCAGACACAAAATCCACACCCACCACAGTAGTACAACTTTATACGCCAACTAGATACACAGATGCTGAAGGGATTGAAAAAATGTGTGATGACACGAAAGAGTTATTCAAGTAATTACGTGAGATGAAAATTTAATAGTGACTGAGAGCTGGTTTTTCGGGATGGGGCAGATTAAGGCTACGATTGTGGATGGGGCCGTAATCAGTTGCGCAACAAATACATTAACTTTATTTAAAGAATTAAAATTTTAAAACAATACATTTAAAAATCACAGTTGACTGTGTGAAGCCCGAAGGCCTTATCATAGAAAAGTAATTTCACAATTTTAGGGCCGAAGGCCACCAACAATAAACTCAAACAACAAACGTCTGAAGGCTTGAATTAAAAGTCAGGAAAACAATACTAAATAGCACACATCTCAACAAGTACATTGTTTTTAAAACAATTTTCCTCTAAAAAAACTGAAGGTCTTATCACGAAAGAAGTGAAATTATTGCTCAGCTGAGGGCCTCAGACAACTTCAAGTGACAAACAGGTGAAGGCCTCCTTTAGAAGTCAGTAGAACAATTATAAATAGCACACATTTCAACAAATGGCTGCCTTTAAAACAAGTTTGCATTAAAAAAACGTATTGTAACACAGCTGAAGGCCTTATCACCAAAGAAGTGAAATTATTGATAGGCTGAAGGCCACAAACAACAACAATTAGAAAATTACAAATATCCTTAAAAAAACATCACGGATTAAGGAACAAGGGCAAGCGGTTCTCAAAAGCGTTCCAAGGGTTGGCCTGGGAAGGTAACTCAAATATAAGGTAAGGTGAGACAGGAAGCCAAGAGTTGTACTCGCGTAACAGGACACCAACTCAAAGTAGGGGAAGCTTAAGCGCCGACCGACCGACTAACCAATCCGCCTAACGTCCGATCACCAGTACAACTATGGAATATTTTTAGGCAACGGTGAAGAGACAGACAGCACTATGTCTTCAGAAAACACCCAAGGCCAAAGGAAACACTTGAACCAAGGTAAACTTCCAAAAAAATATGCACACTACAATACAAGAGGCTGTCGAACTACACGCCGTGTCGGACAGCATCAACACGACGAGAAAACGTACACTGCCGGAAAAGCTCGTTAACCTCCAGGTAACCTCCGGGTAACTGGGGCAATAGCGGCCACAAGGCAGGAGATACCGCTCGTTGCATTTCACATCAGAATACTACTAATTTGAATGTCGTATAACAGATAGTGAAAGACGGTAGCAACATTTCACCGCCTCGAAACACTTCACTCATTGCCGCCGTGCTCAGCGGCTCTCTGAGCGACAACCCACCGATCAAAGGCGAGATCTCAGAATAGTCGAGGTTGCATTAGCAGTTAACTCTTCACTCAGGTTAAGCGTCCTGGGTTTGGTGTGCAATGAAGTCGTCGCTCTTGCAACTACCCCACCTCGATCCAGCTGTGGCAGCACGCCGCCAGTGGCCCCGGCTTGCTCCGTCGCTGCACAGACCTGCTCGCTGCTGCGCCCCCAACCGACCTGATGCCCGTTCGTAACCCCTCCCCAAATCCTGTACGCAGACAGCATTAGAATAACTGCTCGTTCAAAGCACAAGTTACACGTGGATTGCCGGCTGGAGTGGCCGAGCGGTTCTAGGCGCTACGGTCTGGAACCGCGTGACCGCTACGGTCGCAGGTTCGAATCCTGCCTCGGGCATGGATGTGTGTGATGTCCTTAGGTTAGTTAGGTTTAAGTAGTTCTAAGTTGTAGGGGACTGATGACCTAAGAAGTTAAGTCCCATAGTGCTCAGAGCCTTTTTTTTTTACACATGGATCCAGGAAAAACAATACCACCAACGACTACCAATACTAAAACCAGTCTTTATGAAACAACACGGACGAATTGTGTCACAAACAGAGAGAAGCCAGAAGCGGTCGGAAGACCAAATACACGTCGACCGCTGCGACAGCTGACCGAATGACCAACCTACGGTCGTCCCTACTCAAATCACCCAGGGGAAGGATCCCAGTATAAAACATGGACTGACAACTTACTGCCGTGAGGTCACTTCAACCGACGGACACACACACACACAAGTGAAAGCTGCACTACCCGAATATCACGGTCCATTCAACTAAAACTCGCTGAATCATGTCCTTGACGTGGTCGTGCGCTTTCGCTACCACATCCTTCCGCCAGACATTGCATTTGTACCGCCAGCGTTCGGACGAGTACTGGTTGTCCGGGTTTCTCTGCTGCTATGTTCCAACTCCCCTAAAGCACGACTCACAACGACGCGGAAATAGTAGAGGTCGCTTCACAGATGGTACCACAGTACTCGCTATCGATGAGTGCTGGTGCTGCCACTCACGGACAGACAAGGCGAGCAAACGTAGCTGGGGGTACCAACTAGAGGCCTAACCATTTTAGTTTGATGCGGAAGCACTCGGTTACCGTGAACCGAATAACCCAACACACAAAAAGCTTTACAGACAATCACATCTCAAAATGAAATGTACCAGAAACTTCTTAATGAAGGCGAAAAACAATGGTCATCAGAAAGCGCAAAGCAAGACACTCGCTCAGATCCAACCATGCAGAGGGAACACTTGTCCACTGGCCACCCGACATCCCTGCACCAGGAAAAAACCGACCTAAGTCTCGGAAGATAACTAATTCAAGAAACCATGGCTAGCTTAGCAACAAAAGAAGTGAGATACCTGCTCGGTCTTCAACCATGCAGAGGGAACACATGCCCATAGGCAACCCGACATCCCTGCACTGAAGAAGGTACTGAGCTAAGTCTCAGAAGATGACCAATTTCAAGAACTATTCGAAGTCGACCAACCAAAAGGAGCTACCAGAATTTAAAAGGTACCTAATTTCGGCCACCTACTCAAGACATGCATTAACTGTGCCCGCACTCTGTTAACTTACGCCACTTGGTTGAGTGTCCTCAAGGAACCTAAAGGCCTTAAACAAAAACTCAATAGCTGCTTCTGTCTCACCCACAACATTTGGCGTGTCGTCAACTGGCTGAAGAACGATAGCACACAAACGGGCTGCTAACTCCGGAACAATACTCTCAGTAGGCTGATATCTTACCTCCAGCTGATAAATGAGGTGGTCCTTCTTCAACAGACCGATCCCGGGGAACTGCCCGACCACCATTAGAATTAGTCACCTAAAGCAACAAAATACCAAAACACTTACAGAACTACAATTGTACCGAGAGTAACTGAAATGATAATATCAGAATCGTAACCACGCTCTGCTACCAGTTGGGAGGTGGTGTCTCTGGATGGGGCAGGATAAGATTACGACTGAGAATGGGGCCGTAATCAGTTACTCTTGGTTGCACAACAGATAGATAATCTTTATTTAAAGAAATTATAATTTTAAAACAATCTCTTAAAAAAGCACAGTTATCTGTATGACGGCGGAAGGCCTCATCACAGAAACAAAATTCCACAATTTCAGGGCTGAAGGCCACCAAACAAAAAATGGCTGAAGTCCTGCATTAGAAATCAGAAGAACAATTCCAAATAGCACATATTATGATAAATACTTGGTTTTAAAACAAAATGTAACACAGATGAAGGATTTATTATAAAAGAAGTAATATTATTACTCGGCTGAAGGCTTGAATTAGAAGTCAAGGAAACAATTTCAAATAGCACTCTTAAAATAAATCCCCTGCTTTTAAAACAATTTTACTTAAAAAAATCATACTGTAACATAGCTGACTGCCTTATTACCAAATAAGTGAAATTATTGCTCGGCCAAAGCTAAGTATAATTAGAAAATTACAAATATCCTTAATACAGTCATCACAATCTAAGGAATCAGGACAAGGGGTTCTCATCAAGTGTTCCGAGATTCGGTCTGGGAAGGTAACTCAAACATAAGATAAGGTAAGACAGGCAGCCAAGAGTTGCACTCACGTGACAGGATGGCCACTAAAACTAGGTGCAATTTAAGCGCCGACCGACCGACTAACCAATCCGCCTAACGTCCAATCACAGGTACAACGATGGAATACTTTTAGGCAACGGTGAAGAGACTGACAGCACTACGTTATCAGAAAACACCCAAGGCCGAAGGAAACATTAGAACAACGGTATACTTCCAAAAAAAAAAAAAAAAAATGTGTGCACAGTACAATACAAAGAGGCTGTCGAACTACATTTCGTGACGAGGAAAGATACTACGCCGGGAAAGTACGCTAACCTCCAGGGCAGGTAAGTGGGGCGTTAGCGACCACGAGGCAGAAAATACCGCTGGTTGTTCTTCACTGATAAGAATAATACAAAATTCAATGATGAATAAGCAATAGAGAAAGACAGCTGCAATATTTCACCGCCTTGAAACACTTCACTCGTGGCCGCCTGGCTCAAAGGGTCTGAGAGCAACAACTCGCCTACCAAAGGCGAGACCTCAGAACAGTCGAGGTTGCATTAGCAGTTAATTCATCACCCAACTTAAGTGTCCTCGGTTTGGTGAGCAATGAAGTCGTCGCTCTTGCAGCTGCCGCTCCTCGATCCGGCGGTGGTAGCACGCCGCCAGTGGCCCCAGTTTGCCCTAGTGCTGCAAAGACCTACTCGCTGCTGCGCCGCCAAACCGACCTGATGTCCGTTCGAAGCCCCTCCCCAAATCCTGACAGCATTAAAATAACTGATCGTTCAAATCACAATATACACACAGATCCGGGAAAACAATTCCACCAACAACTACCAATACTAAAACCAGCCACTGTGAAACAACACGGACGAATTGTAAGTCGGCATAAACAGAGAGAAGCCAGAAGCGGTCGGGGGACCAAATACACGTCGTCCGCTGCGACGACTAACCGAACGACCAACCAACGGTCGTCCCTACTCAAATCACACATCGGAAGGACCCCAGTATAATACGTGAACTGACAACTTATTGCCATGAGATCACGTCGACGGGTGGACGCACACGCAGGTGAAAGCTGCACAACTCGGATACCACGGTCCATTCAACAAAATCTCGCTGAATCCGGTCCTTGACGTGGTCGTGCCCTTTCGTGACCACATGCTTCCGTCAGACATTGCATGTGTGTCTCCAGCAGTCGGGGGAGTACTGATTGTCGGAGCCTCACTGCTTCTCTGCCCCAACTCCCCTAAAGCTCGACATATGACGACCCGGAAGTACTAGAGGCCGCTCCAAAGATGGTACCACAGTACGCTCTATCGATAAGCGCGGGTGTTGCCATTCACGGACAGACAAGGCAAGCAAACATAGTGGTGCCAGTGAACACACGAAGAAAACGAGACACCACTATCGCTATTACAAGATGCCAAGCTATGAACGGCATCAACACCCGCCGCACACGGCTCAGGGATGGTGAAGTGGAATTCGATAGAAGAAAAGAAAGAAAAGGAAAAGTAGTTGGTAAATGTGGTCTTGGGGCAGGAATAAAGGCGTGCAGGTAGCCACGCAGTCTGAGGCGTTTTGTCATGGTCCGATTGGCTACCCTCATCGGAGGTTTCAGTCCTCCCTCTGGAATTGGTGTGTGTTGTCCTTAGCGTAAGTTAATTTAAGTTAGATTAAGTAGTGCGTAAGCTTAGTGAGCGGTGACCTCAGCAGCTTGGTCCCATAAGACCTTACAATAAATTTAAAAAAAAATACAGGAGTGAAACAGGAAGCAGACTGGTAGAATTCTGCAGGGAACTTAATTTAATCGTCTCTAACACTTTAAGAATCATGAAAGAAAGTTGTATACCTGGAAGAGACCTGGAGATGAAGGTTTCAGGTTGATTATATAACTTGAGGCAAGGATTTCGGAACCAAGTTTTAACCTTTAAGACGTTTCCAGGGGCATATGGAGCTTGTGACCACAGTGTAGTTGTTAAGAATAAATTAAAACAGAAGAAATTTAAAAAAGTAGGAAATGGTGAAGGTACGTGGAAAAGTTAAAAGAACCGGAAGTTATTGAGAGCTTCAGAGATGTAACGTCAATAATAATTAAATATAACTATTATGTGTTATACATGGTTGTAAGATAGATATTTAGGAACCAGGTTTTAAATTGTAAGACATTTCCAGGGGCAGATGTGGACTTCTACCACAATCAATTGGTTATGAACTGTACATTAAAACTGAAGAAACAGCAAAAGGGTGGGAATCTAAGGAGATGGGACCTGGATAAACTGAAAGAAATAGAGGTTGTACTGAGTTTCAGGGAGAGCGTAAGGGAACAAATGGAAGGAATGGGGGAAAGAAATACAGTAGAAGAAGAATGGATAGCTTTGTGGGATGAAGTAGTAAAGGCAGCAAAGGATCAAGTAGGTAAAAACACGAGGGCTAGTAGAAATCCTTGGGTAACAGAAGAAATATTGAATTTAATTGATGAAAGGAGAAAATATAAAAATGCAATAATTGAGCAGGCAAAAAGGAATACCAGCGTCTTAAAAATGAGATCGGCAGGAAGTGCAAAATGACTAAGCAGGGATGGCTAGACGATAAATGTAAGGTTGTAGAGGCTTATCTCACGAGGGGTAAAATAGATACTGCCTACAGGAAAATTAAAGAGACCTTTGGAGAAAGGAGAACAACTTGTTAGAATATCAAGAGCTCAGATGGAAACCCAGTTCTAAGCAAAAAAGGGAAAGCAGAAAGATGGAAGCAGTATATAGTGGGTCTATACAAGGGCGATGTATTTGAGGACAATATTATGGAAATGGAAGAGGATGTAGATGAAGATGAACTGGGAGATATGATACTGCGTGAAGAGTTTGACAGAGCACTGAAAGACCTGAGTCGAAACATGGCCCCCGAAGGAGACAACATTCCATTTGAACTACTGACGGCCTTGGGAGAGCCAGTCCTGACAAAACTCTACCATCTGGTGAGCAAGATGTACGAGACAGGCGAAATACCCTCAGAGTTCAAGAAGAATATAGTAATTCCAATCCCAAAGAAAGCAGGTGTTGACAGATGTGAAATTTACCGAACTATCAGTTTAATAAGTCATGGCTGCAAATTACTAACGCGAATTCTTTAGAGACGAATGGAAAAACTAGTAGAAGCCGACCTTGGGGAAGATCAGTTTGTATTCCTTAGTAATATTGGAACACGTGAGGCAATACTGACCCTACGACTTATCTTAGAAGCTAGATTAAGAAAGGCAAACCTACGCTTCTAGAATTTGTAGATTTAGAGAAAGCTTTTGACAATATTGACTGGAATACACTCTTTCAAATTCTGAAGGTGGCAGGGGTAAAATATAGGGAGTGAAAGGCTATTTTCAATTTGTACAGAAAGCAGATTGCAGTTATAAGAGTTGAGGGGCATGAAAGGGAAGCAGTGGTTGGGAAGGGAGTGAGACAGGTTTGTAGCCTCTCCTCGATGTTATTCAATCTGTATATTGAGCAAGCAGTGAAGGAAACAAAAGAAAAATTCGGAGTAGGTATTAAAATTCATGGAGAAGATATAAAAACGTTAAAGTTCGCCGATGACATTGTAATTCTGTCAGAGACAGCAAAGGACTTGGAAGAGCAGTTGAACGGAATGGACAGTGTCTTGAAAGGAGGATATAAGATGAACATCATCTAAAGCAAAACGAGGATAATGGAATGTAGTCGAATTAAGTCGTGTGATGCTGAGGGTATTAGAGTAGGAAATGAGACATTTAAAGTAGGTAAAGGAGTTTTGCTATTTGGGGAGCAAAATAACTGATTATGGTCGAAGTAGAGAGGATATAAAATCTAGACTGGCAATGGGAAGGAAAGCGTATCTGAAGAAGAAGAGAAATTTGTTAACATCGAGTATAGATTTAAGTGTCAGGAAGTCGTTTCTGAAAGTATTTGTATGGAGTGTAGCCATGTATGGAAGTGAAACATGGACGATAAATAGTTTGGACAAGAAGAGAATAGAAGCTTTCGAAATGTGGTGCTGCAGAAGAATACTGAAGACTGTAGGGTGGATGAGGCAATGATGTCCAACCCAATTTGGCGATGTGTTCCCGGGTTCTCAGTCTTGCATGTGGGCGTGCATTATCGTGTTGGTGCAAGATTTCTGCTGGATTCTTGTCCGATCAAACACGACGGAAACGGTTCTTGAGTTAATCCAGTGTCTTCACAAATGCCTGTGAATTGATGGTTCATCCTCTTGGCTTCACATCCACGAGAATGGCTCCATCACAATCCCAGAAGACTGTCAGTATGACTTTTCCGGCGGAGGGGGATATCTTGAACTTCTCCTTTCGTGGTGAATGAGGATGACATGTCTCCATAGACTGCCTTTTTGTTTCCGGCTCAAAGTGGTACACCCAGCTTTCGTCCCCCAAGACGATACGTGACAGAAAAACCTCTCCGTCGGCCTCAAAACGCTCCAGTAATTTAGATGAAATGGCCTTTCTTTGAGCCTTGTGGTTCTCTGTGAGGATCTCTTTGAATATCCGCAAGTCTAGATCATTGCAGAGGCACTTCCAATGCTGACCGCCAACTTTAGAGTCAATTGTCGAGTTGTGATGCGCCGGTCGGAATGAATAATGGCAACCGCACGATTCAGCATGTCTGGAGCTGGGAGTGTGACAGGACGTCCCGAACAAGGCTAATCATGGAGCTCTGTTTCGGCATATCCTGAGGCTGTGACTTTTGTTACCCACCGCTCAACTATACTCGTCTCATCTGAAACATCGCCAAACGTTTATGGATGCTCACCACGGTTTCTTTTTCTGCACACAAGAATTCAACAACAGCACGCTGCTTGCATCGTAAGTCGTATGTGGACCCCCCATTTTGACGCTGAATTACGGCTCTGCCATCTGCCAGACCGGTTCGAAACATCGCCGGCGCACAGAACAAACAACATATGTGAAGCAGTAACAGGGACGTTCGTCTATGTATATTAATGATTTTTAAATAATGTGGGGCATTACTTATTAAACGACCCTCTTATCTGGCGATGCGGAGGAAAACGAAAAGGCAATACCCGAACACGCCAGGATAGAGATATAACAATGGAAAGCCTTCACGTTGGTTTCTGACCAACGCGAAAACCATAGATCAACGACCGAAGACTCACTAGCAGCCCTAGGAAGTTCGTGACTTTGGCGATAACGCCGATTAAATATCTGCGACAAACTGGTATGAGGAGGTTCTTCGAGGGGAAAGAGAAGACACGAAGAAACGTCGCCGGGACGGACGGACTGACAGTCAGTCAGCGGACGTCGTACTTCGCTACAATGACTTAGCCGCCACACTGCTCGACAGAAGATGTCGGTACCGCATCTACAGGTCAACGTAGATGATGCAGTCCCAGATGTTACAAGGAAGATGTACGGGTGGTTCTTCACCAAGTAGCTGACGAGGGCGGAGGGACTACGGCCTCACCAAATGGGTCACCTGTGAACCTAGAAGGTGATAAACTCCACCAGAAGCCGCCGAAGCTGAGAGTCACTGGTTCGATTCCGGGAAGCAGAACTCCGCGCCACGCATTGGCCTCTTGTTATTAACGTACGAACGAATTCCTAAGGAAATGATATCGCCAGCGTCGCACTGAGTCATGGGTACGGTACTGAAGAAAGGAAACAGCACAATTTTGTAAAACCACACTCTGCTTGGATGGAGAGTGGAGAGTGGTAGCCTATGTTTCATGCAGTTGGAGTGTTTGCATCATAGTGATTGGTTGGCGACAAGGAGTGAGGGAGATAGAAGGGGGCGTGACATGATGTGTATGTAGGAAGTAACGTAACTGCACAGCCCTTTTACGATCATTTTGATACTATTTACTGTGTAGTTAAGGCTTTAAATTTCCCACAGACGCCGTTGAGTTAGTGCTGTAATGTTGGCTTTTTAATACTACACTACGATTGGTTCAGGACAGGGATGAGAGGGTTTTTTCCATATCTAAGTGATTACTGTGCTATTCGCAATTAAGGGTCTGGCAGATGGTTCAATGAAACACCTTCAAGCGGTGTCGCTACCGTTCCACTCTCGAACGGCGCCCGGGAAAAACGACCACTTAAATTTTCCTGTGCTAGTCCTGATTTCTCAAATTTTATCGTCATGATCATTTCTCCCCATGTAGGGGGGGTGCCAAAAGAATGTTTTCGCAATCTGAGGAGAAAACTGCTGATTGAAATTCGTGACAAGATCCCATCGCAACGAAATACACCTTTGTTTTAAAGATAGCCAATCCAATTCCCGTAACATGTCTGTGGTACTATCTCCTCAATTTCGCTATAACACAAAACGAGCCGCCCTTTTTTGAACTTTTGCAGTATCATCCGTCAGTCCCACCTGATACGGATCCCACACCGCTCAGGAATAATCCAGAGTAGGGCGGACAAATGTAGTCTTGTCTCTTCAGTAGATCTTTTGTACCCTGTAAGTGTTCTGCCAATGAACCGCCATCTTCGGTTTGCTCTAACCACGACATTATCTATGTGATCGTTCCAGTTTAGGTTATTTCCCTTTTTACGTATTGGTGTGACTTGAGCAACTCTCCATTCATTAGGTACGAAACTTTCTGTGGGCGATTCATACAACTGGCCTATTTTCTAATACTACACTCTGTTTGGAAATAGAGAAGAGGACTTGCGGGAATAAAGCAGAACTGAGTTCTTTCCATCTTCTTGGACATCGGATGTTTTACTTCGTTATGACACTATAATTGGTTAGTGATAGGGTGAAACGTGCACATTTGAAATAGGACTGAAATTACGTTAGTGACAATAGCGTGCAATACATATGTTAGAACGAGAATGGCGTGTTAACGTGTATTTTATCTCGCCGCTTATGTGCTTTGCCCTGTACTGAACTTTTCTGACAGCGAGAAAGTAAATTGTCAAGAACTTTAACCGAAACCAAAATTACACGAATCAGATGCAAACATGTTGATATGAGATTGGCTTTGTTAATAAAGCAAAATTGATCATTTTCAAAATAGTGGTCCCTGTGCTAAATGAATGCTATCCATGAAGTAATAAAATTTCTTACCTTTATCAGCGAAATGGGAACGTTCTTGGCACTGCCCTCTGTTAGTACTCTAAATTGCATAGTTAGCATACAGTTATTGTACAAGGATGTTCCTTAATTAAATCGAATATGACTGAGACAATAAGTTCAAGAGTAAAATAGTTAATCAAAAATGACACGAAACTTGGAACTTGTATTGTCTTGTGGTAAGTAACAATATCGTACTAACTTTAAAACTTGTATTTTGATTCTTTGAAAATCGATAATGCTCACAATTAGCATACAATAAACTAATTATACATTAACAATTAGCTTTAGAAATCCATTGGATGTGAGTGCTAAACGTTGTCTCTATCATCACTTATAGATACGCACATTGCATTGTTAACAAAACAACTTTCTTTACCTTAATTATTTCCAGTGTGGTATATTGCAAATAAAAAATAAATTACTGCCTTTAGCGAGTAAGTATATATGCAGCATACATTAGATACAACACGTCTTTATACTTTAGAGTCCTCCATACTGCTCCCGGTCTAAAGTTGCTTTAACACTTTACCCATAACATCTTGAAGCAGCGACCGCTGTTGAGCACCGATGCTACTACGCAATTGATACTAGATTTTACCATCTCTGGTAAAATATAAAATTTAACTCTATGTACATACCTTTCATAACCATGCTGCTTACCTCAGAAGAATTTAACAGTGTTGTTGTGATAATTAGCTATAGTAACAAAACAGATTCTTAGCATTACATCATTACATAAGTACAGACTGATAAAAATTCGGAAACGTTGTGTAAAACAGATAAATAACAAGGAAAAACAAATCTTTGTATGAGAATATAGTTCTTTGAATACCATAAAAGTATCAAGATTAAATTGTGACGCATTTTCTTTCACAATCTAACATTTGTGATTAGCAATTATGAATGTGCAAATAGTGCAGTATGATAATGCTGCTCTATGAAACTTTAAAATGTAGCCTAATATCTAAGAAAAATAAAATATTATGAGCAACGTGCACTTTACAAAGTACCTGGGGATTAAAACGCCCTGAGTTATTCAATACAGAGTTATAGATAAACATTATTACCAATTTTAAAACTTTGTAAGAAATGTAGTGCTTATGTGCATTAGTATGTGTGATCAAGTGTCCGTTTATAACCCTAATTTAAAGATTGGAGGGCAGGAGACGAGGTACTGGCTGAAGTAAAGCTGTGAGTACCGGGCGTGAGTCGTGCATCGGTAGCTCAGTTGGTAGAGCACTTGCCCGCGGAAGGCAAAGGTAACGAATTCGGGTCTCGGTCGGGCACACAGTTTTAATCTGCTAGGAAAGTTTCATATCAGCGCACACTCCGCTGCAGAGTGAAAATCTCATTCTGGAAACATCCCCCAGGCTGTGGCTAAGCCATGTCTCCGCAATATGCTTTCTTTACAGAGTGCTAGTTCCGCAAGGTTCGCAGGAGAGCTTCTGTAAAGTTTGGATGGTAGGAGACGAGCGACTGGCAGAAAAAGGGCTGTGAGTACCGGCCGTCAGTCGTGCTTCGGTAGCTCAGTTGGTAGAGCACTTGCCCGCGAAAGGCAAAGGTCCCGAGTTCGAGTCTCGGTCTGGCACACAGTTTTAATCCGCCAGAAAAGTTTCATATCAGCGCACACTCCGCTGCAGAGTGAAAATCTCTTTCTGGAAACATCCCCCAGGCTGTGGCTATGCCATGTCTCCGCAATATCCTTTCTTTCAGGAGTGCTAGTTCTGCTAGGTTTGCAGGAGAGCTTCTGTAAAGTTTGGAATGTAGGAGACGAGGTACTGGCAGAAGTAAAGCTGTGAGTACCGGGCGTGAGTCGTGCTTCGGTAGCTCAGTTGGCAGAGCACTTGCCCGCGAAAGGCAAAGGTCCCGAGTTCGAGTCTCGGTCGGGCACACAGTTTTAATCTGCCAGGAAAGTCTCATTTACTTAGTTATGGGTAATCATAGGCATTGTTACACGAAGCACAGTGTAGCTACACCATGAGTATAAAATGTAAAGTAAGGTGTAAAAAAGGCAAGGATAAAGTCATGGTTGAGATAGAATTGCCAATCTCGGATCCATTGGCATTGGTTCATATTCCTTCATCAGAGGAATGTATTTTTAAGTCATGTCATCTTTAAGTTTTTGTTTCTTTTAACTTCACTCTATATATCAAAGTAGAGAGATTTAGCATGTAGAAGACTAATTAGTGGCAGCTTTAAATATTTTACTCAATGACAACTCAACTAATTATATATTAAGTGCTGTCTAGTACAGTCGTTAGCGCAATGAATGGTGTCATTACAGCTCTCTCACTTGTAGTGTATTATCGGCGAAATGAATAAGCTTGATTATGTTTATATTGTTGTAGACAAGTAAACAGCTGAATGTTTCATGACCAGCTCAGTGGATTAGATAGAGAAGGACAGTAGCATAAAGAGAAATTCGCAACCAAAGAGGCATTAAATTCTTTTAAAACTGCAAAGCTTCTCAGTAGTGGATGTTTATACAAAATTCTAAACCTATGCAGGTAACAACTGCATTATTTATGGCAGTACCATCAATGTAACAGTAAGAAATTGTGGTCATATTTCAGTATCGAATAATATGGTATGCAGAGTAGGTTATAGACTCATAGTTGAGCGATTCTAGTAGTATGCTAGTGATAAATGCATTTACTGTGACTGTCTACAGAAAAGGAATGGTTACACATAGAATAACGGTGGCTGTGCCAGTAAGTAGACTTGAAAACTTAATGTATACAGTCAATAATTCTAGAAGACAGTACATGAAGATTGACAGTAATAAATGAAAAAATGTGTAGTTCATAAGTAACCAGTGTATACACTGTCAGAGCTTATAAGAAAGATCAGTATAGTAGAATATTTCTACAGTACATGGGATTTGAAAATGACATTTGTTGCAAATACTGACTGTACATAAGTAATATGTAATATATCTCTTACAGAGAAGTGAAAATGGAGTAATAATATCAGATGTAAGGAAAGCACATAACTACTGGGAAAAGTAGGAAGAAGGCAAAGGAAAGTGCACTTTTGCTGCAAAGGAATATTATTACTGTCCATAGTCATCAAATAAAAATGTGTGATCACGATACAGTTTTAAGCATAGACCCAAAAATGTTAAAGAGTTCAGAATTACTTAACATTTGGAAGCATATAATGTAAGTATAGATTGCAAAGCATACGAAAGAAAAAAATGGTTGATGAGAAATGTCTCGTTGTGCCTGTAAAGCATGGGAATATTATTATGCTGGAATTTTTAAAGGCATAGCTAATGCAAACAAAGTGATATCAGCAGATGCTACATGTCGGTGTACATATGATGTAGCAACATAAAAATGGAATGTATGAAGCAGAACATGCATGACTACTCTATCATTGAGAAGCAAGTTTTTTCTTTGTAATACAAGAAACAATATCTGTGTACCAAGTTATTTCAGGTTCTTCTACAATATTTGAAAATGGTATCTTTTTCTACATAAACCATTATTGTGTTTTCATTAACTTCAAATTGTCGAAAACATTTCTCATTATAACAGTATGACCACTGGGTCATCACTTTTCTTGGTGGTGGTGGTGGTTAGTGTTTAACGTCCTGTCGACAACGAGGTCATTAGAGACGGAGCGCAAGCTCGGGTTAGGGAAGGATTGGGAAAGAAATCGGCCGTGCCCTTTCAAAGGAACCATCTCGGCATTCGCCTGAAACGATTTAGGGAAATCACGGAAAACCTAAATCAGGATGGCCGGAGACGGGATTGAACCGTCGTCCTCCCGAATGCGAGTCCAGTGTGCTAACCACTGCGCCACCTCGCTCGGTAGATCACTTTTCTTTACCTTATCATTCACATATAATCATTATTATCATTAGTACAGCATGATTGTGTCTTCATTATTATCGCTTCATAGAATATTACTGTAATCAAATTGAAACTTCTATCTAGCAAACATAGAAAAGTCGTTAGTTCAAGTCATTCTTCATATTTCTATAAAAATGTGATTAGTGTAAGCATGTATGTGAGTCTGTACTATACTTCCTGTAAAACCTGCAGGATAAAAATAGTTGGTGTATGACGAAGAATAACGTTTGTTACATCTGTTTCTTCAGTTTCCGTAACATGTTGCATATCCTCAATATTTCAGAATATATGTTTGTTTACTTCTTTTTATTTTATTTTTACATGGTAACAATTGTTCTTAATTATTCCCAGTAGGATATCAAGCAAATAAAAATCGCTACTGCCCATAGCGAGTAAGTATATATCCAACACAATCCAGATACAACACGTCTTTACACTTGAGAGTCCTCCATATTTCTCCTGATCTAAAGATACCCTAACATATTACCCATAACGCTTCGAACCTGAGATTGGTGGTGAGCAGTGGCGCTTGCACAATCGATGGTACATTTGACCATCTCTGTGTATAATATAAAATTTTACTCTGTGTATATACCTTTCAATGGAGGTGTGGAGGGGAGAGTGTTATTTTTAAATTTCGACTAGCACAATTGAACTATTTTCTAATACCACGCTCTGATCCGTTGGAGATAGGGGTGGTGCAGTAGGAAAGGTGAATTTGGAGTGGGATGGTGCTTTCCATTGTCACATATTGATTGATCGAATAACTGATGGATTTACTGCTGACGTTAGGAGTTTAAGGTCATCGAAGATGTCACCCATGACCATCAGGGTCATTTGATTATCTTGAATATCTGTGACCGCTTTCAAGGTGAATGTGACCTAGAATGGCTAAGTTAGCTGTCTGTAAGGACTCTTGAAGTCTCTGATCATCTACTACTTTTCTGAGTCATCAGTCTTCTGATTAGTTTGTTCCGACCCGCCACGATTCCTCATGTGTGCCAACCTCCTCTTCTCAGAGCAGCACTAGCAACCAATGTCCTCGATTATCTGCGAGATGCATTCCAGTCTCTATTCCGTAACGTCTTAACATGCATGTACATAATATCCTTTAGTTTATTCTTCTTGTCAGCGTTTCCCACGTATTCCTCATCGCTTAGTCCACCAAATTTTCAACATCTCAAACGAGTTTCCCGCTGTGTTCGAAACGCACAATCTCAGAAATTTCTTCCTCAAACTACTTAAGTTTTCTGTAATTTCTCTAGGTCGCTTAACACAGTTCCTCTGAAAGGGCAGGAACCATTCTCTTCCCCATCGTTCCTTAATACGACCTTGAGTCTCGAATGACTTCGTTCTCGACAGAACATTCAGTACTAGATTTTCTTGCTAACTAATATTCAGGTGGGTACATACGTGTTTGTTGTATGGCACATGTCTTAAGAAACATATCGTTTGATCCTGCAACGTTACCTGACTCCTCCTTTCATCGAGAAGAAATATCTGATGCCTGTTAGCTAGTGCCAAACACACACGCTATGTCTGAACGTGATTCAATGAACATCGCATAGTACTTCTCCCAATAATCCATTTACTGGTATGCGAATTCTTCTTCATCCTAACATGACGCTACTCGGTCGAAGAAGGCAATGAAACTCTGTGCACTTCCTCTTTACACCTGAGGACTGTATGTGGTTCTTCCTCAGCGTTTGTCACGGAATACAGCGGGGTTTACCTTTTGGCAATTTTGCCCATCTTCGTTTGATCCTCTAATTTGTCAGAGTAGAGACCTACTCCATCTTGAGGCCTATGTGTTTTAGTAAAGAGCTGACGTCCGATTTTCAACAAATATCCACGTAGTTCTATTGTTTCTTGATCTGTTTGAAATACCTGTCCATGTAATAGTTTAGTGATTTCCCTCATTTTCTAAACAACTGGTGCAGTTCAGTACCCTCCGAATATCATCTTTGATAACATGATAATGCAGTGTCGGGAGCAATGTCTTCAATTTGGCTTGTATGATAGCTAATCGTTGCTGCATTTGTTAATTTGTGGAGCAACATTCTGCATCGCGCAAGGCAGCTGAGTGAATTCTAGTGGTGTATAGTTGCAACGTGAGTCCTTGTAGGATCGTAGCACAAAGCATACAACTCATGGTCCGTCAGTTAATCCACCCATTGCTAACACATTTTTTTATTTCGGGAACGAGTGAGCTGGCTCAATCTATTATTGAGCCGAGGTACTTCACGAGATTCGTCATTAGCTGTTATATCTTCTGTCGATGGTTTCAGTATTGAATCGGAAGACCAAACTGTAATTCACCTCGCACTGATGCCACGTCCACTTTGTTTCGTAGATGCTGCTAGTACTGTGAAGGCTTTCGGTCTCAGATGTCTTCTCAGATGATAACCTATCATAATCGCTCTTCCTGCGTTGATGGCACTTACTGGATAGATTCTGCGCTAAACGGGTCGTAGGATTTAGTCGCTGACGGTGTGGTAATTACATGTTGTTCTTCCGCTGGGTACTAGCGATCTTATTGACTTAAGCCAGTGTAAACTCGACAGCGTCCGCTGAAATTGCCGAATAGAAAACACTGGCCTCCACCGCGCAGACTACACTCCTTTATGTGTGGCTAGAAACGTGGCAGCTATACACCAAGTCACGACGCAGGGGGATTAGTCATAGCCATGCGTCGGTTACTTCGCAAATTTCCTTCGTGAACACTATGAATTCCGTGATATTAGAGGTAATCACGTCAGGGTCACCAGTTTGTCGTAATAGCTCTGTAGGCTGCCGTATGACTGTACAATGCTGCGTATATCTCGACAGGGCGAAACTGGACTACACGAAAAACTTTCTCGTGCAACCAGTAACAGATCTCACTGAATGCTGTCACGGGAGAAACTGCGAAGACATATAACAGCTTCTGATCATACAACTCACAACTTAATATTAATCTGAGGGGAAAAATATATTTAAGTTATGTCCTAACTATGCGGGAATAACTAGTACAGAAGATACAAAACATAGAAAGCATAAATAAAAGAGGATCATACTATGCACGTAGCCATGGTATGGGAAATCATGAAAGCAATCCAGCCACATACATATTTTTTCATGGTTAAATTGGTGGAAGAGTATAGGTTGGTTAATGTAAGTCATTCTTTCTTTTACTGTCCTGCCTTTTGAGATTCGATAGGACTAAATACCTCTAAATTCACAATGACTCGCAATCTGCACTGTTTAGTAGTACTCCGATTATATTTCGCTCTCTCTCTCTCTCTCTCTCTCTCAGTCTCTGTCTCTCTCTCTCTCTCCCCGTGAACCGATGACGAACTGTTCAGTTGTCACTGGTTGATCATGGTACTCTTACAGACCCACACATAAATCACGAGAGTCGGAACACTTGTCATTGTGAGTATTTTATAGGCGACAGCGAATTGCAGTTGACTGGAGAAGCTCACAATTCACGCATTTGACTCAAATGCACAGTCACAACACTGTAAACTAACTTGAACCTTACTTGACAGAGCATTTCAAATAAACGACACCTCTCGATAGAAAGTTCACTGCTGTTTGTTCACTTTCATCCAACTAATTCACTGAGTTTGTGACTCTTACATTACCGGATGTACATAACATATTACATTACAGTTAGTTGAGTACCATTTGCAATCTGGATACACAACTCAGAATTCCAGTTTAATCTACCAAAATCCAGCTTATTTTATAAAACGAGTATACGGCTAAAAATTGGAAAAATAGCTAAAGAAACACACATGTCAAGATACCCAAACCATGCACCACCTGTATTAGTTGAAATACTAATAGGTAGGTGGCACACAACATAGTACCTCCATCCTGAGAGAAATTAAGCTTGCTTGCCATTGCAATTGTACAAATCGATATTGGTGTGAAGATCAATAGTTTCTTAATGTGTCAATCGAGAAAGGATTCAACCTATGGCTTAAATCTCTGCTGTAAGTAGATCTTTGCATTCAGATTTATCGTGGTAGGAAATTAAATTCCAAATATTAGTACAGCATCATACCTATAAAGATACTAAACTGAAAATTCAAAGAAAGTCATCAAGCACATGTATCATATTTACTTGTTGAGTAAGAGAAGTATTCACATAATTTAGGAAAAGAATGGGTACGTATGGACCAATATATACTTGTAGATACATCACACTTTCTAGTGACAGTAGAACTGAGCATTGTATTCTAACAACTTATAGTTAACTCATAAACACATCTTGTTACTTCATTATAAATAATGTTGCAGTAAGTACTGGGAGATGAAGAAGCTTGCACAGGATAGAGTAGCGTGGAGAGCTGCATCAAACCAGTCTCAGAACTGATGACAACAACAACAACAGATAATGTTCATCATGCTGTATACAATCATTCATGGTTCTTCTTCATGTCCTGATGGGGGCATAGGCCTTTGACATAGTCTCAAGGTGTCCTAATAAACATGAACTATGATGTGGCATTCACAGATTTATGAAGGGTCCCACATGTCGTAGTTCCTATTTCTTGGTTTTCTTGCTTAACTGTTTGGGCCATGGGTGTATCCTCAGCCATATCCTTATTGAGCTGAAAATTTCTGAATACGTAACCTCCTGTTGTACTGAGGTTTACTTTGCCTGGGATTTATGTCAAGTTCATCAGTGCTTATTTCCGACTGGTGCCCTTCGGATTTTATTGACACCATTTCTTTCTTTTTTTTTTTTTTTTTTGTACATCAGTTTGGATAGGGTAAGTTGAGTTAATATAAATGTTAAATTATTTATTATATCCTTCATATTATTTACATAGTCGATCCATTTGTTTGACAATACGTACTCATGAACCTGTTCAGCTCAAGAAACAAGCAGCCAATCGGTTTTGCCTCTGTATGGTACCAGGATTCGTTTAATATTTGCACGTGCAATTGTGTTTCTCCAGTTAAAACATGTAACATTCAAAATGTTGTCCAACAACAGGGTGCGCAGCTTGCCTATGCGTGAAATTAAACTGTTGTGGAGTCGCTTCAAAGTGACGGTCTTTAGAGGGTACAGTTTCATGTATTTTATGAAAACGTCCAAAAGTGCGTCGATGTATTTATTACCTCCTTTAGCCCCATGTATCAGGCCACAGACATTGACACAAATAAATGCTAGTTTTGTTCTGAATGAGTAAGTGCAGTAATCCTCTGCTTCCCTTGCTACTGGGTTTTGCCTTGTAGCAGATGACACAAGATTTATTATTTGTTGCACCTTCAAACTGATGTCTGTAAAATAACAGCAGGTTCCTAATTTACTTACCCACTTTACGACGCCAAAATGACCCTCAGATCCTATGAGTAGTTTGAGTACAATATGAATCTCTTTTAATAACCATCCTGAATGCACACTCACCAATGTTGAACGTTTTCATTCCTCCTGTGAAACTGAGCATCGTTTATCATCTGTAAGAATTTGTGCAGTGGCTGTTATCTTGTAGCATACATCTCGTAGTCCTCCTCGGATTCTGCAACTGAAGTCTTGACATCCTCCAGAATAAGTCTAAGTAGACTTCCTAACGTCCTGATCCTGTATCAAGAATACAGGAAATTCCTCCCTGAGATTTTTTGAAAAATTATTTTTATTCAGCCCCAATGGTAATCTGGACGAAGCTTCGGCAGTGAAATTATCTTTTCTGCTGATATAAACTATCGTGAAATTCTGTTCCTGTAAAGTGAACGTCCACCTCATCAGTCTTCCACGCAAGAGTTTTCACGCTCGTAAAAATGTTAGTTCCTCGTGATCTCAGTATAATATTGTTTGTGCGCTTTATAAATAATAATGAAACTTGCAGAAGCGCCTAGACAACAGGTAATGCTTCCTGCTCAATTTCTGTATACGTTCTCGTGCCGTTAGTAAGGTTTGATTTACAAAACCAATTAGACAGGATGTTGCCTACCCTTCTGAGATTCGTGTTTGAGAGACATAAGCCCCCAGGGGCCCCGGGAGGGGACTGCCAAGGGGGAGGTTACCATGAGAAAAAGATTGGATAATCAACGAAAGGATAACGTTCTACGAGTCGGGGCGTGGAATGTCAGAAGCTTGAACGTGGTAGGAAAACTAGAAAATCTGAAAAGGGAAATGCAAAGGCTCAATCTAGATATATTAGGGGTCAGTGAAGTGAAGTGGAAGGAAGAGAAGGATTTCTGCGCAGATGAGTATCGGGTAATATCAACAGCAGCAGAAAATGGTATAACAGGTGTAGGACTCGTTATGAATAGGAAGGTAGGGCAGAGGGTGTGTTACTGTGAACAGTTCAGTAACCGGGTTGTTCTAATCAGAATCCACAGCAGACCAACACCGACAACGATAGTTCAAGTATACATGCCGACGTCGCAAGGTAAAGATGAACAGATAGAGAAAGTGTATGAGGATATTGAAAGGGTAATGCAGTACGTAAAGGGGGACGAAAATCTAATAGTCATGCGCGATTGGAATGCAGTTGTAGGGGAAGGAGTAGAAGAAAAGGTTACAGGAGAATATGGGCTTGGGACAAGGAATGAAAGAGGAGAATGACTAATTGAGTTCTGTAACAAGTTCCTGCTAGTAATAGCGAATACCCTGTTCAAGGATCACAAAAGGAAGAGGTATACTAGGAAAAGGCCGGGAGATACAGGAAGATTTCAATTAGATTACATCATGGTCAGACAGAGATTTCGAAATCAGATACTGGACTGTAAGGCGTACCCAGGAGCAGATATAGACTCGGATGACAATATAGTAGTTATGAAGAGTAGGATGAAGTTCAAGATATTAGTCAGGAAGAATCAATACGCAAAGAAGTGGGATACGGAAGTACTAAGGAAAGACGAGATACGTTTGAGGTTCTCTAACGCTATAGGTACAGCAATAGGGTATAGCGCAGTATGCAGTACAGTTGAAGAGGAATGGACATCTCTAAAAAGGGCCATCACAGAAGTTGGGAAGGAAAACATAGGTACAGAGAAGGTAGCTGCGAGGAAACTATGGGTAACAGAAGAAATACTTCAGTTGATTGATGAAAGGAGGAAGTACAAACATGTTCCGGGAAAATCAAAAATACAGAAATACAAGTCCCTGAGGAATGAAATAAATAGGAAGTGCAGGGAAGCTAAGACGAAATGGCCGCGGGAAAAATGTGAAGACATCGAAAAAGATATGATTGTCGGAAGGACATACTCAGCATACAGGAAAGTCAAAACAACCTTTGGTTACATTAAAAGCAAAGGTGGTAACATTAAGAGTGCAAAGGGAATTCCACTGTTAAATGCAGAGGAGAGAGCAGATAGGTGGAAAGAATACATTGAAAGCCTCTATGAGGGTGAAGATTTGTCTGATGTGATAGAAGAAGAAATAGGAGTCGATTTAGAAGAGATAAGGGATCCAGTATTAGAATCGGAATTTAAAAGAGCTTTGGAGGACTTACGGTCAAATAAGGCAGAAGGGATAGATAACATTCCATCAGAATTTCTAAAATCATTGGGGGAAGTGGCAACAAAACGACTATTCACGTTGTTGTGTAGAGTATATGATTCTGGCGAGATACCATCTGAGTTTCGGAAAAGCATCAGCCACACAATTCCGAAGATGGCAAGAGCTGACAAGTGCGAGAATTATCGCACAATCAGCTTAACAGCTCATCCATCGAAGCTACTCGCAAGAATAATATACAGAAGAATGCAAAAGAAAATTGAGAATGCACTAGGTGACGATCAGTTTGGCTTTAGGAAAAGTAAAGGGACGAGAGAGGCAATTCTGACGTTACGGCTAATAATGGAAGCAAGGCTGAAGAAAAATCAAGACACTTTCATAGGATTTGTCGACCTGGAAAAAGCGTTCGATAATATAAAATGGTGCAAGCTGTTAGAGATTCTGAAAAAAGTAGGGGTAATCTATAGGGAGAGATGGGTCACATACAATATGTACAACAACCACGAGGGAATAATAAGAGTGGACGATCGAGAACGAAGTGCTCGTATTAAGAAGGGTGTAAGACAAGGCTGTAGCCTTTCGCCCCTACTCTTCAATCTGTACATCGAGGATTCAATGATGGAAATAAAAGAAAGGTTCAGGAGTGGAATTAAAATATAAGGTGAAAGGATATCAATGATAAGATTCGTTGATGACTTGGCTATCCTGAGTTAAAGTGAAGAAGAAGTAAATGATCTGCTGAACGGAATGAACAGTCTAATCAGTACACAATATAGTTTGAGAGTAAATCGGAGAAAGACGAAGGTAATGAGAAGCAGCAGAAATGAGAACAGCGAGAATCTTAACATCGGGATTGATGGTCACGAAGTCAATGAAGTTAAGGAATTCTGCTACCTAGGCAGTAAAATAACCAATGACGGACGGAGCAAGGAGGACATCAAAATCAGACTCGCTATGGCAAAAAAGGCATATCTGGCCAAGATAAATCTACTAATATCAAATACCGGCCTTAATTTGTGGAAGAAATTTCTGAGGATGTACGTCTGCAGTACAGCATTGTATGGTAGTGAAACATGGACTGTGGGAAAACCGGAACAGAAGAGAATCGAAGCATTTGAGATGTGGTGCTATAGACGAATGTAGAAAATTAGGTGGACTGATAAGGTAAGGAATGAGAAGGTTCTATGCAGAATCGGAGAGGAAAGGAAAATGTGGAAAACACTGATAAGGAGAAGGGACAGGATGATAGGACATTTGCTAAGACATGAGGGAATGACTTCCATGGTACTAGAGGGGGCTGTAGAGGGCACAAACTGTAGAGGAATACAGAGATTGGAATACGTCAAGCAAATAATTGAGGACGTAGGTTGCAAGTGCTACTCTGAGATGAAGAGGTTAGCACAGGAAATGAAACCAGTCAGTAGACTGATGACCAAAAAAAAAAGCCCCCAGTCCGACCGATTATGAGTCTGCATTAGTCGGAATTACAGTGACGTGTTGGGATGGTATACAATCTTTGCCTCATAAAGAGCTAGTTTCTTATCGTTGAACGCACTTTCATATGTATATAACTGGCCGTGGCCACAGCGCATTTTTCGCAGCAGATTTAATAATACTACTGAATTCATGGATTGGTCAGCAATGAAGCGATGGGAAAATGAAGATAGACCACGGAAGCCTTTCAACTGCTTGTTGGTGTGAGGAACTGTAAAATTCTTTGTAGCTCTTATTGTCTCAGAGCCTGGCAGGATTAGAATTAACTTAACATCTTGGGGTAGTAATTGAATATGCTCTTCGCTTGTGACTACAGCAATTAATAAGAGATCTACGAATAACATGAGCTGACTCCTTAAGGCGAGTCCTAATACAGAGTCTAATGCAGCTAAAGACGAGCGATAGTTAAAGGCTATACCTTTGATGTGCATGTTTGTCGTTTCGTCTAAGTTCCTTCTTAATTCTGTGGAGCAAGCAGCAGAAGAAGACGATTCACTGGGACCTGACAGCCACCTACATGTCCCTATTGCAGCCCCTTCCTTGTGATATGAAGGTGGAAGGGTACGATTCTTTCTCGACACCCACATAATAAACACATAGTACGAATATGAATCCATCCTGAAATTATTAACGAACTGATCCACATATTTTGTGATATCCACTATTTATGCAGAATTAATGTCCGAACTTCTTACTGGCAAATTAGAGTTGGCCAAACCTCACGGTAATATACAGCTTTTCTGTACACTGATAGAAAATACCAAATCAAGTCACTTCGATTTGGCCTTAACATAATTACTAATACTTCTCTAAATACTGATCGAAAATCATTCAACTTACTTATACTAATCAGTTTGAGATCTACTTGAGTCAACTGAAAAAGGGGTGAGATAATTTGAGATGTTCTTGCTTGTGTGTATTTCTTTAATGAGGAGACATTCGGCAGTGACTGAGCTCGTTGCACTGCAATTCGCGTCACCCGAAGTTCATCACATGTTACTGAAACAAAATATAATACGTATGTTAATACGCAGTAAAGAATGATTAAGGTACACAATTAGATAAAAGTTACAAAATCTACCTAACTTTTTCTATGCATTCTGCAGTATATTGACACTAAATTACCGGGAAAAATAAAGATGATGTGTTGAAGTTAATTTCTTTAATTGCTAGTTCAGCAAATCCCATTCAATAAAAATCAAATTTATTCTCATAGTAACGTGAAAGTTAATTTCGTGATTAACTCTACTGTAATGACTTTGGAAGGAATGGGAAGTCTGGAAATGATCTTGATCAAGTCTGTAGAATACTATAGTGCACTCATCAAGTGGCACAGTAAAGCTGTTCGGAAAACAAAGTAATAAATTACGCAATTCGTCTTCTGGTACTCGATAATTTCGATGACAAGTTACATTGTCATCCTGTAACATAAATGTTCCGGTAAAGAGCTCTTTGCAGTTCACTCGGAGATTGTCCTTCTGCAATGACAATGTTTTAGTTTGGAAACTGGTAAGATACGACCCAGAAAATGTTGAAAAAGAGAGAAATACAATAACGTGATGGTTCTTAGCATTAAACCATCGTTCAAACAATCCGAGAGTCTGTAGAGTGTCGCAATACGTAGTGATTTAAAAGCACTCAATTTTGGAAGAAGCATCATAAATAACGCCTTTATGAGTGGAAACCATTGTAGTTTGAATATTGTTCCAGATAATGAACGAATCTTCTTAATTACATTAATATCATTCTCGCAGTATTTCTATAAACTTCGGGATTCTGAAAACGTCTAAGATGGCGGCTCTTGACAATAACGCAAATTACGGAACATGGTAGTCTCTAAGCACACGTCCTCTCTCCGCTAGATCTCAAACCAAAATACTTCTAGATTACATATTAGTAATTGAATACGAGAAAAAGAGAAGCGCAACGCGTTACAGAACACTGAGCTCTCTCTCTGTCTCTGTCTCACTCTCTCTCTCTCTCTCTCTCTCTCTCTCTCTCTATCTCGCAGTCGGTACGCAATGATAGTTCCTAAACCCAAAGAAAACTATTGAACTCAAGGCCGTAAATGTAAATAGGCACTTGCACATCCTAACGGGAAAGCTTATTTATTCGACGGATCTGTAAGATAAATAAATGCAAATATGGACGACAAGCTATCAATGCTAAGCTCGACAAATAATCGACACGAAGCGTCATCATGACATATCTCATGTTAAGGAACTCCTCATTTCCAGATGTAAATGCAAGTATGGCCCTGCACATCATAACAGGACAGCTCAGGCTCTCGACAGATCCACAAGATAAATGTTAATATATACCACAAGTAATCGCTGCGAAGTGTCACCATGAGATACAACACACCGAAGAACCCACCAGTTCCCAGCTGCAGGTGATTATTCAGGGTGCTAATATCCGCCACCTAACTGCTTAAATAATTCAAGTTCTTCTAATAAAACAAATTTCCAGCCCATTTACCTCTTTACATTGAATCACTGTTTTTTCCAGTATTCTCGCAGAATTATAAGAAATACGTAAATGCCTTCATAAGAGTTACATACATTGCCATCTTTCTTTACCAGCAGATGGTCCTCATGCCTGACCCCAGTAGCCTTTCCAGTGTGTCACATATAAAAACTGAGAACTGTAGCTTGACACTTTTAATAGTTTTCATAACTAAATTAAATTTACTAAAGAAGTTCGAAATAAGAACCCTCAACTGATTTTTCTTGATTTGAAATTATCCATAAAGAATAACAGTGTTCTCTTAAATATTCATTGTAGGCCTATTCCGACAATATTATTTCTGCAGACGCTTTCCACCCGCAAACTCATAGAGTGCCGTTTTCTGTTCCGCAATACATCGCGCTTTAAGAACGTCACCTTTTCTCGACAATTTCCTGACAGCAATAATGGCTACGAACAGGGCGTAGTCGAAAGGATTCTTAATAATCAAAGTTTTCAACTTTATGAGGTAATAAACGAAAGAGTAGTTAGACAAAAGTGCAAATTTCTTCATATACCATCGTTAGGAAATATCAGTATGTACTAAAAGATCATCCACTTTTTAAACAAAAAATAGGACTGTAAGGTTTCTTTCTTCACTGACGACAGTTTGATGAAAACTTTAGTTCACACACTAGTAACTGAAGATCCTTCTATAAACTCGCATTTACAAAATGGTATGTACTATTGGTTATTTAGGACGGACTGGAAGGGCTGTTCAAGTCAGTTATGAAGAACATCTGCTGGGACAGAACGGTGTCAATGTATGTAACTCTCCTTCTGCAGAGCATTTGATTGTGACTCCCTCGATGGCTTCCAGGACCGTGTAGCATCGGCTTACCAGTCACCGCTAATTTCGATGAGTTGTTGTTGTTGTTGTTGTTGTTGTGATCATCAGTCCAGACACTGGTTTGATGCAGCTTTCCTTGCTACTCTATCCTGTGCAAGCATCTTCATCTCCGAGTAACTACTGCAACCTACATCCTTCTGAATCTGCTTAGTGTGTTCATTCCTCGGTCTCCCTCTACGAATTCTACCCTCCACGCTTCCCTCCAGTACTAAACAGAGACTGGTTTGATGCAGCTCTCCTTGCTACTCTATCCTGTGCAAGCATCTTCATCTCCGAGTAACTACTGCAACCTACATCCCTCTGAATCTGCTTAGTGTATTCATTCCTCGGTCTCTCTCTACGAATTCTACCCTCCCCGCTTCCCTCCTGTACTAAATTGTTCTGGATTTGATGAGTACAGTGATATAATACCGTTTTTCACTTGTGTGACAATTTTTATTTGTATATAGCATTATTCACTGTCTTCCTGATACATTCCTGTAATATTCTGAGCCTGATCTTTCTTTAGCTTTTCTATTTCATCTGTTGTAAGCTTCTCTAACTCTAAGCGAAAGTTTCTTCACTTTAAGAATTAGATTTTAGAAAATTTTAATTTATTATCACCCCTTAACCCTTCCCCACTGTACATATGATTTTTATTGTAATTTATTACGCATGTGAAATTCTGCTACAATTATACTCTGTTATAAGCTACTGTCTCCATTTAGTATCGTTTCAGATTAACAGTGACCTTACACAGGACACGATTTTCCTTTCTGTAGTAATTTGCATCAACTAGTCAACAGAGTCCGGTTGGCATTTCTTATGCATACAAATTAAGCGCGTTCTGTATGTAGCTCACCTTAGTGCTAGTGCCTGTACATTTGAGCACTTGACCTTTGCTACTTGTCACATGAATGTTGCTGTAATCCAGATGCCACAATTGCGTTTTAATGATTATAAGTCTTTTACGTAAATAAGAGGCTTATGTTGATGGGCCACTGCACTTGGCATTTATCTTCACACATGAAATGGTATGTGTGCTGGGGTACGCCTTCGTCAGCACACCGGCCGCCACTACTGCCACTGTATAGCAGACGCTGAACGAAGTGCGCCTGTGACCAGAGAAGACCAACATACACCCCCAGACTACGTACCGATAACGCCCCTGGGCGGCTTGCATAGAGGTCGCCGCCACCGAACGAGCTTTCGTAATCTCTCAGCCTCACTACCTCAGCACGTCGCATCGTGACTCAGTTCGCATTGCACATCAATACGTCGCAATTTGCTCCAGTCTTCCACAGTGATAGTCGTCTCCTCGCAGCTTAGGTACCAGTGAGGGAACGTTAGCCATTAACAATAGTTATATTATGAGCACGGACAAGATTCAAGAAATAGTACACGTTATTTGATTGCTGTTAACCACAGAACTTCAGATTGGACATCACTGAAGTTAAGAACTCATTTGGTTTCTGTAAAAAATTGTATTTTAACCATGTGCGCATTTTGTATTTTAGTGAGAGGAAACCGGCCGTCCATCTATCATACAACCCTCCTCTCATCCAGCCAGGAACCACAAAATATTACAATGGCACAACCACAACAGTAGGTTTATGCAGTAAGTCATAGTTTGTGATTATTTCGTGAGAGGAACAAAATGGTTCAAATGGCTCTGAGCACTATGGGACTCAACTGCTGAGGTCATTAGTCCCCTAGAACTTAGAACTAGTTAAACCTAACTAACCTAAGGACATCACACACATCCATGCCCGAGGCAGGATTCGAACCTGCGACCGTAGCGGTCTCGCGGTTCCAGACTGCAGCGCCAGAACCGCGCGGCCACTTCGGCCGGCTCGTGAGAGGAACAGTTAGGCTTTATTCAGTGTACTTTGTCGACATGTGACCTAACAACAATGGACTACACCTACTTTGCAATTCTTCTCGGCAGTTTTTACAGCTTCGATTTGTTCAAAATATTATCTCAAAGAGTAATTTAATTCTTAGGATTAATTATACCTTCTGATGGAAACAATTGCAAATCTACAGAAAACTAGGTCAACTGTTTTAATCAAGCTCTATTTGCAAGTGATTAGCTGAATCTTTCCAAGTCTTAATAACGGCCTAACACACCCTTGTCACCGGATTCGTTTCGCTTCTGATGTATGTTCTACTCAATTAGTTTTGTTCTCTAATCGTCGCAGATTTCTTTCGGTACGCCTGGACTGTAGTTGGATATCATGATTTCAGACCCGAGTGGTTTCAAAGACTGCCCGAACGTATATTTGATGTTCAAACGTAGTGTGACTCGGAAGACTGCTTATGTTCAAACGTAGTGTGATTCGGAAGACTGCTTCATTCAGACGTTTACGAATAAGTGCTCTTACTGTAATAGCCAACTTTGGTTCTGGTACTTAGTGGTAATGTATATCCTAGTAATCAATTCCCAAGAGCTATCAGAAACCTATTTTTTGAACTCGGTGGCTGAACATGTGCGTGATTGTCAAGTGGAGCGTAACTGTCGAGGGAAAATGTTGTCCCCGTATACGTAATGTACATCTAAAACTCCTACCGGGCAAACCAACGCATTGCGATAATTGCGGACGAAGCTTGCAGTAACTCCCTCGTAAATGGAATACAGCATCTCCATGGCCACAATACAGAAATCTTATAAAATTTTCCCATCACATGAAGTATATTACCGAGCCTTATGTCCCCCATAGCTTAAAATCAAAGTAAAAGTTTCCTGCTGTCCCATCTACTCAGATGCATCCTTATGTCATCATTGTGCCCAAGAGTACTTCCGCATACGGACATTCCCCAGTGATCTACTGCTCCTGCTAAAACGTCCCATTTGAACAATTATACAAGACTCTGCTTAAACTGACACACAATATTTTTTAGCGCAACGCAATCTGACTTTCAAAAATCTCTACAAAAGAATGTCCCTGACTAACATTAACCTATACCTTTCACAAATCACTTACCTCACCAAAAATCTTCGTTACTCGCAGTACTGCAATACAGCGAGCGCCACTACTGCCAGCTAAATGAAAGATTCAAACTACTGAAGGCACTAACTACTGATAAGCATAGTTATCAAATGAAAGATTTTGACAGAGAACAAACAATGTATTTATCTTAATAGTCATAATATATATAGCAATTCATGACATCCAGTCTTACAAATTTCAGAACTCCGCCATCACTCTCCCCACATCCACCACTGCTGGCGGCTCACCTCCAAATGCCCAACGCTATGGGCTGTTCACATCCAGCTGCCCAACACTACAATGGCAGACAACAATGCAAACAAGCCACAGACTGCACACGGCACAGCCAGTGATTTTTCATACAGAGCGCTATGTGGCGTTACCAATAAGAAAACCTAAACAGCCTACTTACACTCCTAATGAAAATTAGATACCTCTACCAAAAACCATGACTTTCTGACAATGTCTTAAAAAGCCAAAACGGAACTCCATTTTAGTACTAAGAATCCTACAAATTAGACATACATTTGCAGTAAAAGCTTATTTCATAACGTTTCTATCTCAACTAAACGAAGTATTCTCCAAATAAACGCTTCAGTTTGAATAAATACGTATGAATTTAGCAAACATGATCTTATAAAAAAAGGAGGAATTAATTTAAAACAAATGAGATACTTAACAGAAAAACGCCGTATTTGTTCATTTTGTTGTATGAATGTGGAGTACTCATTGTGGTGACACATTTAAATAATGAGATTCGTATTACTACTCAACATGCAGGAAGCAAAGAATGCACTGTGATTTTGCTTGTTACAAAAATAGTGGTGGTGTTGTTCAGTTATCCAACACTTGATTGATTGTGTTCGACCACATAGTTTAATATTTAATACTAGAAATTTTTCTCGAAATTACATTAGTTTCACTGTAATTGACGAAATAAATCTCTGTTAACAGCCTGGTGTGAGTGTACAAAGGACACAATATTTCGCCAATCGACCTTGTTGCCATCATCAGGTGTGCTGATGTACTGAATCACTTCTAAACTGCATGTTGTATTGATAATATTTTTGTTGACGTTTTATTAGATGCATGGCCTAGGGTTAATTATTTTGAAGTGCTTGGATTCGCCATTTTTCTTAATTCATTAAGATTATGAACACATTTAAGAATGTCGTCAGTCTTGATTTCTTGTCAGTCTTCCATTTACTTTAGAGCAACCCAGCTACTGGCACTACCTTCATTGCTACTAGGGCAAAACCCGCCAAACGCCTATGTTAATCCTCTCATTGTCAATGGCTGCTCGGCCTCACCACCAGAGTTTTTAGCTGACATCTTGGCCACAAGGCTCCACCACATCTTAGTCCTACTTTGAAATATTTCTCACAGCCTTTCTTTTATCCAGCGTATATGTCAAGCTATACACTCCTGTCTGTTTGCAGACCAAGAAGAACGAATTCAAATGTTCTAGCTGAATTGCTGTTTTAATGGCCTGTGTCTTTCAGGAAGCTAGAAGTAAAACAGGGTACTGAGAAAGTACACCCAAAACCTAAATTACCGCCAGCTGAACACCTGAATTAGTTACCTGTAAAAATTTCAAACCCCCTTAATCTATTAAATAAATTTTAGGCATTTTCTGTAGCAGCTTGCCAAATCAGTTTTATTATTTTTGGGATTAATCTGTATTTGGATGTAAGAGATATTATCAATTGCACTTCGAACCAACTTCATTTCCTGTTTAATTTTCTTAATGACACATCTCATATCCTCAAAACATCCCACAAAGATCTGAGCGAGGTATACAGTCTAATAAGATCACATACTGATTTGTCCGTGAACCAGCCTGCATTATGTAAACCATTTGATTCCAAAGCTCATACAGAAATGCTTGTTTTGTGGAGCAACTTCACTTCACCGTTTATTGTGTGGTAAAGCTCGACCACATTCAGTTCGTATTTATTCCTGAACCATGAAAACGAAATTGTTAAATGTAACACACCATGTCTATGAATAGATTCCATATTTCTTCTAAAATTTCTCTTCCAAGTACAGGATACTGTTGCTTGGAGTTGTTAACTCATACTTGTGTTGAAGAGAATCCTAATCTCATCATTATTATAAGACATCGCTAAAGAAATTGTGGGTAAATATTCCTGGCAGCTGACTCGCTCACTAGTTTCAATGGGCTGTTATACCTAGTGATGTCATTGCGTAAGAAGCTTCTGATTCTTCCGTATTATCCTTCCACTGTGAAGTGGTGTAGTGATAGCTGTGTCAATCAGTTTTACAGCTTGCTGCTGCTATAAATATTTTACCTCGAAAATCGACTAGTTTACTGTGGTGGACAACAATATTCAGTTCGAGATTGTCTAGAGACTAGACTTTCTCTTGGATGTGTACTGGGTTGTTTGACATCTCGAAAATGTCCTTCGCCCACTGTGGGGAATAACCTGTACCTTCTATTAATTGATCTGTCATTTAGATACTAATTTATTACAATATTACACTCTGCATGAATTGTTCTAGCTGTTTGTGTATTTACTGGTTGTTCTGACTCATATAATGTACCTAAATATTTTCCCAAAACAAGTCTCCTTGAGCATAAACGTATTGATGAAGGCATGTAACTCTAACCATTTACGCATTTTTCATAAACGAGTTGCATTCGTCAATATCGCTTGAGCTAGGGGTACGTAGGTGGACCCGCAAGTTACGGGGTTGTTTCACTGCACTGCAGAAGTTGCGCTGACAAACCCTTACACTCCCTCCACACAATTACAATCTCTCCCCATATCATTTCCATATTTTTGGAGGCCTAAATACAGCCATTCGTGGCAGTAAGTTTTACTTAAACGAAGAGCTTCGCGCTTGGGTACGATCAACGTTCCATAGATAACGGTAACTGTGGTCTAGGATGCTGGCAGGGTATCTCAGCATGTTCAGTCAGAAGACTGGCTACGATCTGTAATAACAGAACCCGGGTGATCTTGCAGAAGTGTCATATGACGTCCGCTCAGAGCTAACAATGCGAACATGGACGAAGAAAATAAAGCAGTAATCTAGCCGTACTGGGTGCGAGGTTCGAACCCAGCAACTGCTAAGATTGTGAATAAAAGACGTCAGCAATGTTAGCCGAAGACTTCTGGTCAAAGAAATCACTCTGATTCCGCCAATGGCCGAATCAAGCACAGCAGAGTGGAGGCCAGAGTTTCAGGATGCTCCGTTGCCTTTGATGGGGGAAACTGCACCTAAAAGGCTGAAGTACTAGCAGTGATTAACGGCATGGGGATGCAGAAGGCAGTAGAAATCACAGCGTTAAAGACACTGATGATGGTCGAAGTAGAGAGAATATAAAATGGAGACTGGCAATGGCAAGGAAAGCGTTTCTGAAGAAGAGAAATTTTGTTAACATCGAGTACAGATTTAAGTGTGAGGAAGTAGTTTCTGAAAGTATTTGTATGAAGTGTAGCCATGTATGGAAGTGAAACATGGATGATAAATAGTTTAGACAGGAAGAGAATAGAAGCTTTCGAAATGTGGTGCTACAGAAGAATGCTGAAGATTATATGGGTAGATCACGTAACTAATGAGGAGGTATTGAATAGAATTGAGATGGGGAGTTTGTGACACAACTTGACGAAAAGAAGGGATCGGTTGGTAGGAAATGTTCTGAGGCATCAATGGATCACCAATTAAGTACTGGAGGGCAGTGTGGAGGGTAAAAATCGTAGAGGGAGACCAAGAGATGAATACACTAAGCAGATTCAGAAGGGTGCAGGCTGCAGTAGGTACTGGGAGATGAAGAAGCTTGCACAGGATAGAGTAGCATGGAGAGTTGCATCAAACCAGTCTCAGAACTGAAGACCACAACAACAACAACAACAAAGACACTTTATTTGTGTACACAGGACATGTTGCCTGTAAATGAGTGTGATGATGATCTCTGAATTGGCAAAAGATGCCAGTCTAGGCGCCAGTTCGTATCTCTGGTGGGGAACTGCAACGGGGAAGATAACCATGATAAAAATTAAATAAGCAACGAAAGGGTAGCGGGTGGAATGCCTTTCATGTCTGGACTTGATAGAGACGACAGAAAATAGAAAAAGGGAAATGCTGTGGCTCCAAATAGATATAATGGAAGTTAGTGAAGTGAAATCTAAAGTACATAAGGATTTCTGATTAAATGACTACAGAGTAATATCAACACAAGCAGAGAAAAATATATGGGAACAGATTTCTTTATGGATAGGAAAGTAGAGCAGAGGGTGAATTACTGAGAGCAGTTCAGTGACAGAGTTCTTCTCGTCAGATACGAAAGCTAACCAAGTCCAAAAACAATAGTTTTCATGTTCATGCTGACGTCACAGGCAGAAGATGAAGAGAAGAAGTTTTTGAGGGTATTCAGTGGTGATTCAGTACGTAAAGTGGTGTGGAAATCTAATAGTCAAGGCGCAGGCGAATGCGGTTGTAGGGAAAGCAGTGGAAGAAAGACTTAAGGGAGAAAATGTGCGGCTTGATACAAGAAATGAGACAGGAGAAAGACTATATGGATTCTGCAATATTCTGCAATAAATTTCTGATTATAATGACTAGTAATCTGTTCAAGAATCACAAGAGGAACCAGTGTACTTGGAAAAGACTGGGAGATACAGGAAAATTACACCTAGAATGCATTATGCTCAGACAGAGAATTCGAAATCAGTTACTCGACTGTAACGAATACACGTGCCCAGATATAGAATCAGATCAAAATTTGGTATTGATGAAGAGTAGGCTGAAATTTAAGAGAGTCGTCATGAAGAATAAATGTGCAAAGAAACGGAATTTGGATGTACAAGGAATGAAGTGCAATGAGGGTATATATGTTGTAATAGTAATAGCTGAGCAAGCAGGTCAGTTGAAGAGGGATGACAAATATAAGGAGGCAGATCAAAGAAGTTGGGAAGACCTACATAGGCAGAAAGAATGTAACTGTGACGAGGCCTTGGGTAATACGAGTAATATTTCAGTTGGTCGACGAAAGAAAGCGGTACAATTACACTCCTGGAAATGGAAAAAAGAACACATTGACACCGGTGTGTCAGACCCACCATACTTGCTCCGGACACTGCGAGAGGGCTGTACAAGCAATGATCACACGCACGGCACAGCGGACACACCAGGAACCGCGGTGTTGGCCGTCGAATGGCGCTAGCTGCGCAGAATTTGTGCACCGCCGCCGTCAGTGTCAGCCAGTTTGCCGTGGCATACGGAGCTCCATCGCAGTCTTTAACACTGGTAGCATTCCGCGACAGCGTGGACGTGAACCGTATGTGCAGTTGACGGACTTTGAGCGAGGGCGTATAGTGGGCATGCGGGAGGCCGGGTGGACGTACCGCCGAATTGCTCAACACGTGGGGCGTGAGGTCTCCACGGTACATCGATGTTGTCGCCAGTGGTCGGCGGAAGGTGCACGTGCCCGTCGACCTGGGACCGGACCGCAGCGACGCACGGATGCACGCCAAGACCGTAGGATCCTACGCAGTGCCGTAGGGGACCGCACCGCCACTTCCCAGCAAATTAGGGACACTGTTGCTCCTGGGGTATCGGCGAGGACCATTCGCAACCGTCACCATGAAGCTGGGCTACGGTCCCGCACACCGTTAGGCCGTCTTCCGCTCACGCCCCAACATCGTGCAGCCCGCCTCCAGTGGTGTCGCGACAGGCGTGCATGTAGGGACGAATGGAGACGTGTCGTCTTCAGCGATGAGAGTCGCTTCTGCCTTGGTGCCAATGATGGTCGTATGCGTGTTTGGCGCCGTGCAGGTGAGCGCCACAATCAGGACTGCATACGACCGAGGCACACACGGCCAACACCCGGCATCATGGTGTGGGGAGCGATCTCCTACACTGGCCGTACACCACTGGTGATCGTCGAGGGGACACTGAATAGTGCACGGTACATCCAAACCGTCATCGAACCCATCGTTCTACCATTCCTAGACCGGCAAGGTAACTTGCTGTTCCAACAGGACAATGCACGTTCGCATGTATCCCGTGCCGCCCAACGTGCTCTAGAAGGTGTAAGTCAACTACCCTGGCCGGCAAGATCTCCGGATCTGTCCCCCATTGAGCATGTTTGGGACTGGATGAAGCGTCGTCTCACGCGGTCTGCACGTCCAGCACGAACGCTGGTCCAACTGAGGCGCCAGGTGGAAATGGCATGGCAAGCCGTTCCACAGGACTACATCCAGCATCTCTACGATCGTCTCCATGGGAGAATAGCAGCCTGCATTGCTGCGAAAGGTGGATATACACTGTACTAGTGCCGACATTGTGCATGCTCTGTTGCCTGTGTCTATGTGCCTGTGGTTCTGTCAGTGTGATCATGTGATGTATCTGACCCCAGGAATGTGTCAATAATGTTTCCCCTTCCTGGGACAATGAATTCACGGTGTTCTTATTTCAATTTCCAGGAGTGTATATTCAGGGAAATTCAGGATTACAGAACTACAAGTCACTTAGAAATGAAATAAATGGGAATTTCTAAGAAGCTAAATTGAAATGGCTGCATCAAAAAGGGGAAGACATCGAAATAGAAGTGATTGTCTGTAGAACTGACTCAACATATAGAAAAATCATAACATCATTCGGTGACATTAAAAGCAAGGGGCATAACATTAAGAGTGCAATGGAATTTTACTGTCAAATGAAAAGAATGGGCCGGCTAGGTATAAACAGTAAAGTGAAGGGCCCAATGACAGGAAGGACTTGAGTGATATCGTGACAGAAGAAGAACAGGAGTCGATAACAAAAGGACAGGTGTTCCAGTATTAGAATCAGAATTTAAAAGAGCGTTGGAAGACTTAAGACCAAATAAGGCAGAAGGGACAGTTAAAATTCCACTGTAATTTCTAAAGTCATTGATGAAAATAGCAACAGAATGACCATTCACATTGGTGCAGATTGCAGGAGACTGGCGATATACCACCAGCCTCTAGGAAAAACGTTGTCCACAGTATTTGAAAGACAGCAAGAGCGGACAATTTGCTGAACTGCCCAACAATAAGCTTAACAGCTCATGCATCCACGGTGCACACGACAGAAATTTACATATGAACGGGAAATAAAACTAAGTATCCATCAGATGACGATCGGTTTGTCTTTTGTAAAGGCACTAGGGATGCTGTTCTGACGTTGTGGTTGATAAAAGAAGCAAGATAATTAGAAATCATGACACGTTTAATGGGATTTTTCGACCTGTAAAAAGCTATCGACATTGTTAAATGATGTGAGAGAATCGAATTCTTTAGTGAAATAGGCGTAAGCTACAGAAAAAGACGCGTAATACACATTATTTACAAGAACCAAAGAATAGTGAAATAACTAGAAGTCCATTAAGAGAGTACTCGGGATTGAAAAGGTTAAATCCATGCATAGAAGGAACCATGACGGAAATAGAAGAAAGGTTCTTGAGTGGGATTATTAGGTAGAGCGAAAAGATATCAATGATAAGATGAGCTGATGTCGTTGCTATATTCAGTGAAAGTGAAGAAGTACTGAAGGCACTGTGTGATGGAATGAACAACCTAATGAGTATATGATATGGGTTGAGAATAAATCGCAGAATGACAAAAGTAATTAGTAGTAATAGAAATTAGAAAGCCAAGATACCTATCATTAGATTTGGCGGCCACGAAGTAGATTAGCCTAAAGACTTCTGCTACCTAGGCAGAAAATTAATCCATGGTGAACTGAGGAAGATGCTCGTAAAAATCAGACTGTCATCGGCCGAAGGGGCATTCCCGCCAAGTGAGGTGACGAGAATCAACAAAGGTCATAATTTGACGAGAATATTTCTGAGAATGTACGTGCGGAACACAGCACTGTATTTTAATGAAAAATAGACTGAGAAAACAGGAAGAGAAGCGAAATGTAGAACTGAAAATGTGTTGCTACACAAGAATGTCGAAAATTAGGTTGAGCAATAAGGTAAGGAACGAAGACTTTCCCCACAGTATCTGCGAAGAAACTAATACGTGGTAAACACTGCCAAGAAAAAGGAACATTTTGGACTCTTGTGAAGACCTCAAGTAGTAACTTGCATGGTACTGGAGGGAGATGTAGAGGCGAAAAACTGTAGAGGAAGACAGAGACAGAAATACATCTGGCAAATAACTGAGAACGTGGGTTTCAATCGTTTCTCTGAGATGAAAAGATTGTCGTATCCTGACACGAGATAGATGGAGGCTAGGGGGTTTGTGGTCAGTCTTCAATTTCCTAGGGTAAGGAGCAACTAAACCTAGACAAAGTCCCAGTGAAGACGGGTTGATGACTTGGATCAGCACCAAACACTGTCACAGGGCATCTACTAGAGTGCGTATTTTTGGACTAGGCAAGATTCTTGAAGCAGGAGACTCCTGGAGTTCAGTTGTCTGATTAAAACTATTTACTTGCGATCAGACTAATTAATACACTGAAAGCTAATTCTAAATATTAGGAAAAGCAAATGAGGCAGTTGGTTGGACAATAGAAGTTAGTGTCTCAAGCCCTGGTCGCGGGTGCTAACAGAACCGGCGAACACTAGCAGCACGTTAAGTACAAACTTGATGGCAGCAATCCAAGTGAGGAGAACAGACATGTTGTTACTTACAGAAGCTGGCCACGAGAGACACGAAGTCAGCGCCCCAGCGATCTGACAGAGAACTCCCTCTGAATACAAAAATATGGGTTTTTAAAGATCCGTGGCGGCGCAACATTTCTCCCTTCCTGTAGTCGAGTCACCAATCAACCGGAACTTTACAAGCTTTGGCCAATCTGATGTGTTGCTCTGCACCTACAGGACGCCCCTGGCCAACCACAATTAGTTTCCCCCCCCTACTCCTACTCGGTAGGTAGCGACGCTTCTGGATTTTACATTAACAGACTCCAAGTTTGGTATCAACAGCTTTCGGCTGAAAACTAAATGTCACTGCCACTCCTGTTATGACCAGCAACATCTGTGTTTCACGTCATTCGGCCCAGCCCTCCATCCTTCTGTGGGTTGAACCTGCTATAGCAGCACTCTAACCTGTGTAAACCCAGTGACGTTGCAGTTCTCAAGAGCAAGTATCAACCCTGCTGCATCTGCCAAGACGTGCCTTTTCGTGCTCACCTTCTACAGTGAAGCCTCACAACAACGTTTAGGCGTTGGATGGAGTTAACATTCAAATCTCTGAAGTGAAACCTCCCCTAGGACAGCTGCCCAGAGCGTCTTCAGTTTGCAGGGCTCTAGTGTACCCTAAACATCTACATATACGTGATTATTCTGCTATTCAGAAAAAAGTGCCCGGCAGAGGGTTAAATGAACGGCTTTCAAGCTGTCTCTCTACCGTTTCACTTTAGAAATGTGCGCGGGAGAGATGATCACTTAAATTTTTCTGTTCGAGCCCTGATATCATTTATTTTATCGTGAGCATCATTTCTTCCGATATGGGTTGGTGCCAACATAAATTTTTCGCAACCGGAGGAGAAAACTGGTGATTGAAATTTAATGAGAAGATCCCGTCGCAAAGAAGAACACTTTTGCTTCAATTCATGTATCATGTATGTGGCACTATCCGCCCTATTTCGTGGTGATACGGAACAAGCTGCCGTTTTGCAATACGTTTTGGTCATCTAATGACTTAACAAGATGGCAAATGACAGCATCATCTGCAAACCATCTAAGAGGGCTAGTGAGATTGTCTCCTATGTCTTTAATATAAATGAGGAACAATAGGGGGCCTGTAACACTTTCCTGAAGGAAGCCTGATATTACTTCTGTTTTACTCGATGACTTTCCGTCTATTACTACGAACTGTGACCTTTCTGGTAGGAAATCACAAATCCAATCGCACAACTGAGGCGTATTACATAGGCACACTGTTTGGTTAGAAGACGCTTGTGAGGAACGGTGTCGAAAGCCTTCTGGAAACCTAAAAATATGGAAACAATTTGACATCTCATGTCGATAGCACCCATTACCTCATCTGTATAACGAGCTAATTATATATGACAAGAACGACATTTTCTGAAGCCGTGCTGAATATGTGTCAATAAATGCATAATATTCGGACACAGTATATGTCCCAAAACACTACTCTCAACCGACGTTAGTGATATGGACCTGTAATCCAGCGGATTACTCCTATTTCCCTTTTTGGTTATTGGTGTAACTTCAGAAATCTTCCAGTGCTAAGGTACAGATCTTTCTGTGGTATACAATCTGGAGCGGAGGCCTTGCCTTTTTTAAGTGATTTATGCTGCTTTGCTACACTGATGAAATCTACGTCCATGTTTCTCATCTTGGCAGTTTTCTTGATAGGAATTCAGGAATATTTACTTCGTCTTCTTTGATGAAGGAGTTTCGGAAAACCGTGTTCAATAGTTGTGCTTCAATGGCACTGTCGTCAGTGACTTCACCGTTATTATCGCACGGTGAAGGTATTGATTGCGTCTTGCCACTGGTGTGCTTTATGTATGACCAGAATTTCTTTGGGTTTTCTGCCAGATTCCGAGACGGAGTTTCGTTGTGGACATTATGAAAATCATCTAGGATTGAAACATGCGCTAAATTTCTTGCTACCGCAAAACTATGCCAATCTTGAAGATTTTTGGTTTTTTTAAATGTGGCATGCTTTTTTCGTTGCTTTTGCAACAGCGATCTGGCCCGTTTTGTGTACCATGGGGGTCAATACCATTACTTATTAATTCATGTGATACATGTTTTGTTGGCAGAAGAGCCAACACCGTGTTACAAGAGGAGACCGAAATGCACGCGTTTTAGCTCACGCAGGCTGGCGTGAGGAGGGAAGAACTATACTGACGTGAGGTCTTGAACATGACAAGGAATGAGAATTCAGAAAGAGGACGTAATTAGTTTCATACTTAACTTTAATCCATTAATGATGAACGTCGCTCTTGACGGTACATGATTCACAATAGAATGTGTCAAAAATGCATAATAGTAACTGAATATGGCGCCTTGCTAGGTCGTAGCAAATGACGTAGCTGAAGGCTATGCTAAACTGTCGTCTCGGCAAATGAGAGCGCATGTAGACAGTGAACCATCACTAGCAAAGTCGGCTGTACAACTGGGACGAGTGCTAGGGAGTCTCTCTAGATTAGACCGCCGTGTGGCGGCGCTCGGTTTGCAATCACTGATATTGGCGACACGCGGGTCCGACGTGTACTAACGGACCGCGGCTTACTTAAAGGCTACCACCTAGCAAGTGTGGTGCCTGGCGGTGACACCACATTCCTCCCCCGCAAATCGGCGGACGGTTGTGGTATAAGGCCTCCGCCCGCCATGGAGAGGACCCCATGTTGACGTATGCGACGAAGTGGTGTGCCTAACAACAGGCGAGGCTGTGCTACCCGCACCATTCCCTTCGGACCGCAGGGATCTAGGGAAAGCCTGAAAACCTGCTCTAGGGTACACGCCAGCATGCGGTGTATGCGCTTGTAGAGAGACAGGAGTGGCCGAAGGGTCGACTTCCATCGGGCCAGGGCACCCGACGGGCGAAGACGACATATGGTCCGGAGCGGGCATGAGTTTCATGTCGGAGGACAACTGGTCCTGGGGAGCGATCGGCTGCGCGTGACCCAGGGGGGCGCCCGGCGGCTGCAGCGACGCGCCCACTGCGTACGTCGCCGGCGGGAGAACAGGCGGCGGCGGCGGCGCGTCGCCATGGGGCAAAATGGAAGGCAGTGTCGTTAACACCTGGGGCTGAGCCGAGCCAGTAGATGGGTCCCCGGGCCGCTGACCGGACGGCACAGTCGCTGAAAGCAGACGGCGAGCGGCAGATCCTGTGCGATGACAGAGGCGCAGCTGATAGATATGCCGGCGCACCTCACCAGAGGCCCCCAAAACCAGATTCATAGCGCGTCCAAGGCAGCGAAGAATGTGCTCTTCGAGCCAACGCCGTGAACCTCGATATAGAGGCGGTAGTAGACAACGTCACCTGGGGCAAAAACAGGTGTCTGCCGCTACACAGGAACCTGATGCGGCGGATGTAGCAAAGACATCAATGTTCGATGATGGCGACCATGGAGAAACTCAGCCGCCGAGCGACCATCCTGGGGCTGAGAGCGATACGAGGACAAAAAGAGCAATAACGCGTCCTCCCGATAATGCGACTCTTTCAACTTCAGCATCTGTGACTTGAGACTCCTGACCAATCGTCCAGCGGCACCGTTGGACTGTGGCGAAAACGGCGAGGACGTCAGATGTTGAATTCCATTGGCCTTGCAGAATGACTGAAATTCTGCGGACATGAATTGTGGGCCATTGTCGGAAACAATTGTCTAAGGAAGACCTTCAATGCAAACGATAGCTGATAACGCTTGGATGGTGGCAGACGATGTCGTGGAAGACATCTGGACAACAAAAGGAAAATTACTGAATGAATCCATCACAACCAACCATCGAGCATTCCAGAATGGACCAGGAAAATCAATGTGTAAGCGTTGCCAAGGAAAACTGGCATTTGGCCATGCAAAGAATTTCCGCGGTGGTGCTGATTGTTGTTCGGCACACACCATGCAAGAAGAGCACATATTCGTAATTGCGGCATCGATTCCGAACCCAGTACAGTGGTGACGAGCAAGTTGTTTCGTTCTCACTATACCCCAATGTCCTTGGTGGAGAAGCTTTAAGACAGAAGACTGTAACGAACTTGGTATCACGACCCTGGACTCATCATCATTAGAGCGCAACTGCAAAACACCACGTCGAACAAAAAGTCTCTCCTTGTGAGGAAGAAATCGGCGAACCAACGAGTCCCCGATCCGTGACTTTGATAAGGGCCATTGCGTAGCAACAAAATGCAGAGCGGTGGCAAGGACAGGTTCGGCAGTTGTGGCTGTAACTACACGACGAAAATCAATCGGAAACGTTTCGACCACGTCATCGGTTTCCGAATCAATGTACATGCAAGAAAGTTTGGAGGAATCGAATGCCCTATCCTCAGCAACAGGCAAACGGGACAACGCATCGTCGTTTCCGTGCTTAGCAGTGGACCGATACAAGATATCGTAGCGGTACTGCGAGAGGAAAATAGACCAGCGAATGAATTTCTGCGCTGTACGTGAAGGTACAGGCTTGTTCGGATGAAAAAGCAATGTCAAAGGTTTGTGGTCTGTGATTATGGTAAAGTGACGACCATACAAGGAGTCATGAAACTTTGTAACACCAAATACAAGAACCAATGCTTCTTTCTCGATCTGTGAATAATTTCGTTGCGCAGACGAGAGCAATTCGGACGCAAAGGCAATAGGGCGATCGTGCAAGCCATCTTTGTGCTCAAACACAGCACCAATCCCGAAATCCGATGCATCCACCATCAACAAAAGGGGCTTCCAGGGATCGAATGGCGAAAGGCAAGTACTGGAAAGCAACGCCGATTTCAACCGGCGAAAGGCGCGTTCGCATTCCGTCGTCCAGACGAACGGAACACCTTTACGGCGTAAGCGATGAAGCGGAGCTGAAATGGAAGAGGCATGGGGAACATATTTGTTATAGTAAATCATTTTTCCCAGCACACACTGTAGCTGCTTCAAATTCTGCGGCGAAGGCAAGTCTTGTATGGCACGGAGGTGCGTGGGGCTGGGATGTATGCATTGGGCATTGAGTACATGGCTCAGGTATGGCAAGTCACGAGCAAAAATCACAAATTTCTCCTTTCGTAAGCGAAGACCATTTTGTCGCAAGACCTGAAATAATGTTCTGAGATTGGCTAAATGTTCTTCTTCCGTCTTTCCGGCGATCACAATATCGTCCAGATAGTTTGCTGCAGTAGGGATCGATGCACAAACAGTTTGTAGACATTGCTGAAACAATGCAGGGGCAGATGCACACCCAAATGGCAGTCGTTTGAATTGATGGAAACCAAGATGCGTGTTAACCACTAAAACGCGCTGGGTTTCTTCGGCCATCGGTATTTGCAAGTACGCATCTGCTAGGTCCAACTTCGGAAAATATTTGCCCGGCCACAGTTTGTCAAAAGATCTTATGGTTGGGGTAAAGGAAAAGTTGCGATCACTAGTTGTGGATTCACTGTTGCCTTGAAGTCCACACAAAGTCAATTTTCCCGAAGGTTTTGGCAAAATTACTAAGGGTGATGCCCAGAGAGAAGCCTGCACACGTTCAATTACACCCTGTGATTCCAAATTGTGTAATGATTTTGCAACCTCATCACGCAATGCGTGGGGAACATTGCGCGCTCTGAAAAATTTCGGTTGTGCGTTGACTTTCAGTTCCAAATGTGCTTTATAGTTCTTAGCGAAACCGAGGCCCGGTGCTAAAATGTCTGCAAATTCCTCACATAGCCGAGAAACACAGTCTGAATGCACAGTCTGGTTCACTGATAGGACCTGATTTCCTATAGACAAGTTAAACAACTGAAATGAATCGAAACCAAATAAGTTCACAGCAGAAGAAGGACGAAGGATGTAAAATTACACAAGTTTTGTCTCTCCTTTGTATGTTGTAAGAAGGCTGCACTGTCCTAACACAGGGATCTCTTGACCTGAATATCTAGTTAACGTAACATTTGCGGCTCGCAACGGGGGTGTGCCCAGCAGTTGTAAGTGTCTTGATTGATCAGCGAAACTGCAGCTCCGGTATCGAGCTGGAATGGTATCACTTTGCTGTTAATGTCCAAGTCTACAAAAAGTTTATTTTCCTGCTGACGACAAGAGCAACTGTCTTGTGCAACACGAACTGACACTGGTACAAAATCACTTGCAACTTGACAGGAGTCCCGGCAATGTCTACGATGGTACGAACACAGTCACTGTTAGAGAGAGTGGCACTGGGTGGAGTGGAATGAACGACATGAATTTCCATGGGCGAAGTTTCACGAGTCTGAGTATCCTTGGTTCGATTCCGATTCGGGCGCGAAGCAAAGGGCGTATAATGATTTTGAGTTGCCGATCTGAGCTTTTCCTGGGAAACACTCTGAACTTGTTCTTTTTTATGACAGTAAAAGCAGATAGCTTGGCGTGACGAGCAATTCTCACGCGAATGTTTAGTAGCGCACCACGGGCATGATTTGAGCACTGCATTTGCTTGCAGGCGCGGCGCACATGGCTGAAAGCCTAGCGGCAGCGGTGTGGCCGGGCGCAAGGGTTGTTTACTGCTCCGTGCAGCTCGCCCGGCGGGCCGGTTGACCTGACACACGGCTGTCGAAGTTTCAACTGATTCCTGAGCAAAGTCAAGTGTGTCCTGCCGATCCAATATGTCCATTACTTGTTGAAGGGAGGGATTGACTAGTTTCAAAATGTGTTCCCTTATACGAACATCAGAAATGTTCTGTGCGATTGCATCATGTACCATAGTATCTGAATATGGGAGTCGACATTGACACTCGAAAGCACAATCCCTAGTAAGGCCTAGCAAGGTTGCAACCCACTCCCGATTAGTCTGACCAGCCATACGTTTTGTACGAAAGAAGGTATACCATTTCGCAACTACATTGACTGATTGTTTGAAATATGCTTCTAATCCTGACAAAATTTCTTTGTAGAACAGAGTTGGTACGTTGCGTCGGGGAAATAGTTTGACCATCACCCAACAGGTTTGCACACCGACTGATGACAAAAGAAATGGCTGCCGCTCATTACCTTGAATTCTGTAGGTGGCGAGATGGAATCGAAGTTGGCATGACCACTCCGTTCAGCTTTCCAATGCAGCATCAAAAGGTCTGAATGGCGGTGCAACTGCATGTTGTGGCTGCATTAGCGGTGGAGCGGCGGCTGCCTCATCGTTTTGCATTGCACGTTGACCCTGGAGGAGCTGTCCAAGTGCATCCAGTAATGCCTGCGTCTGCTGATTCAGTAAGCGATAAAATTCGAACAGTACATCTGGAGATTGTGGCGAAGTCCTTACACAACGAAATCAGGGCAGGATCAACGATATATGTCAGTACAATTAAGAACACCGTTTGTACTCGTCCCCAATGTTGTTTTGGCAGAAGAGCCAACACCGTGTTACAAGAGCAGGCCAAAATGCATGCGTTTTAGCTCACGCAGGCTGGCGTGAGGGGGGAAGAACTATACTGACGTGAGGTCTGGAACATGACAATGTATGAGAATTCAGAAAGTGGACATAATTAGTTTCATACTCAACTTTAATCCATTAATGATGAATGTCGCTCTTGACAGTACATGATTCACAATATTATCTGTTCAGAATAGTAACTGAATATGGCGCCTTGCTAGGTCGTAGCAAATGACGTAGCTGAAGGCTATGCTAAGCTGTCGTCTCGGCAAATGAGAGCGTATGTAGACAGTGAACCATCGCTAGAGAAGTCGACTGTACTACTGGGGCGAGTCCTAGGAAGTCTATCTAGACTAGACCTGCCGTGAGGCGGCGCTCGGCTTACGATCACTGATAGTGGCGACACGTGGGTCGACGTATACTAACGAACCGCGGCTACCACCTAGCACGTGTGGTGTCTGGCGCTGACTCCACAATACATATCTCTGAATAGCCATCGATCCTAACTCTTTGAAATGATTCCACATCTTTTCTACCGTTACATGATCAGTTATGTATGACTGGTTACTGTCTGTTAAAAAGTCGTTAAGAGCATTTCTTTTTGATGGTTACCACTTTTGCCCTTTCTGAGCGCTTAGTTTCTGATTTCCTACTTTGGAGTGACTTGATGGCTCCCAACAGCTTTAAGCGTATCAGCGTACAAGCTATTATGCCGTCAGTATTTGACATCTCACCTCATGGGAAAAATCTGTGGAAAATTATTTGACTACAAATTTGCAATCTGCTTTCTGTTTCACTTAAGACATCTTAGCTCTAGAAAAGATATTCGTGCTTAATGACGTCAATTCTCTCTACATTTTTCACTTGATAAAGTCGTATTTCGCTTTGCTTTCACACACATGTAACCAAAAATATGAAACAGTGTTTCTTTTTTCAATGGACTTACATACACATAGACTCATACTCGTAGAACCATCGTCCTAAAACATTGGTTAATTTTTCTTGTAGACATAGGTCACATAGAACAGAAATTAAAATTATTTTCTAATTTACTTTTCTCTATTACAGATACAAATACATAACAATATAAAATATTTTTCTCTTCTCTTTTTTTCGTTCTACATAGGCGCCCAATTTTATTGGTTTACTTTTCGGCACATCATTTATACATAAATAAATATATCAATGCAGTAAACTACAAATCATCATTACAGTAAGAAATCCGAAACAAAGGGAGTTTTGCAGGGCCTTACATTATTTTTGTTCTCTGCATGTTGATGGTATAGGCAACAAAGCTCTTTCCTAATTGCGTTCAAAAGTAACGGAGACTTCATCACGCTGTATACTACTTCCTTAGCTTAACCGAAGAGGGCTGTCTACTACGAAAGTGTGTCATTTCCCATCCTTCATACATGTTTACTATGGATGTCCTCACTAATACTCTACCACAACGATCATTACACATACCTTTACAAATGTACTTAAAGTAGTCTCTTAAGCACTTGCAGTATCTTCAGAAACAACATGTAAACATTACGGTATTAATATTCCTAGATAAGAACAGAACGAAAATCATACAAAGATATTTCTGAGAAAGTATGCTGCTCTAGGAGAGTTATTTGGTCTTCTATTTCTGTTATACGACCTGATATATTAAGGTCATGTAAATGTGGTATTACATGTTCCAATGGCATGTCTAACTGTAACTCAGAAATGTTCCCCTATTCCGTATTTATAACACAGCAGTCAGTCTCCACATTCAAAGCTAGCAATTTGTCTTTGCTGGTTACATTAACTCCTTTTACTTGTTTGGACCTGAGTTCCATAGACTTTACATTTTCCTTAAAATGTTAGTTTTCCTGTATCCGTGAGCAGTACAACTGGTGGCTTGTTGTCATTACACAACGTGTCAAGTCTTCCTCTTTTGGAGCAACGAATAACCATTGGTCCTGACAATGGAGTCCAAGTACTGTCATGTAGTTTAGCAAATTTCTTGATACAATGTTTGGGTAATTTACTTATGGGTCGCCAAATGTTTTGTGACTATATGCAATCATTGAAACTATTTTTTTTTACAAATTTTGCGAACGCAACAATTCCTCGTTACTCAGTTTTGCATAGTGCCAATTAGATTCATCAGATAACAAACAATCTCTTTCTGGCTGTACGTACATAAACTAACGTTGACTTCCATCAGCTTCACAAGGTAGGGGTAATGCTTTGTACAGATTACAGAGTTCGTTTTCTATTAATGGAACAGGCAGTACATAACTTAGTATATGGCAGGACACAAACGCATCAACATGACACAAACGCATCAACATCAGTTATGGGTATCGACTGGTATCTACTTCGTTCTCTGAGAGAAATTAGGAACTTATTGTCTTTAACATCGTCCCAAATATAAAGTGCAGGTACCTAATTATTTTCACTGGATTAATAATATGAGGTTCCAGTATACCTTTCTGAGCATTTACTATGGCAGAAATTAGCATCACATATTCCCTTCCTAACTTGGTGTAAATCAATACCCAACTGTATTACTGCTCATTACCAGTAGTGATCACAGCTAAGTGCTGTTATCTTTTGACCAGTATTATTAGCAAAAACATTCACGTACGCACGAAACTCTTCCATGTTTTTAACAATCATTTCTTCATTACGCGCAAGGATAGCTACCGTATGGTTGAAACTCGTCAAATTTGCTTTTGCTACTGTTACTTGATCTTTCGTCTACTTAAGCAATTGCCTCTGTTCATTTACAGTTAAATCAATATTTGTTTCCAAATAGGAGGCATGCTGTTCACCTAAAGCCCCAAACAATATTTTACTAATTTTACCCACAACATTTAAGACATCTCTTTTTATATGTGCCTCACGTCTGGTTAATAGTCGCATTAGACATTGCAAATCCTCGATCTTCATAGCATGCCATTCTCTTGCTCTAGAGCGGTAAGCTTTTTATCACTTATTCCTGAACTAGTTAACTTCTATTTTCAGTATCATACCGAAATATGTGGCAGTCTCTCTGTCTTATCAGTGTTTTCCTGTAGTTCTCCCACGTTAATATAGCTTACGATTTTCCATGTCACACTGTGGATTTGTACCTTGCCAATACTATCGTAATACAAGCCCAGCGATGAAGGAAACTATTCTATGCTAAAATCATGATATTGTCTAAATGTGTAGCACTACAGCTCACCAGGTGGAGCACTGCCATCAGTTTCCCCATCTGAAATTGAAGAAAAAGTTTTATTTCAGTAGAACTCCTTCAACTTATTGACATGCAAAGTTAAATATTAATTTCTCCTTGAGTGAAAGACTTAGGTTGGGCTCTTTATCCTTACTACAGCGATGGACCACGCCACTGCGTGTGTAACTTGCCCCTTCTAGCGCTTTCACCATACAGTAAGACTTCATTGCCTGTTAAGACATCTTTCAAATTCTGGTTTCTATCATCGTACTGTTTTTCTCCTTACACTGCTTATTACGTTATTTAGCACATTGGTGTATCTGCCTCATTTTCCCTTTTAATTTGAATGCATAATCATCATAATTATAAATAACACCTGCGGTATCTCTCTACAATATATCCAGAACGTTACGTGCTCTACCGAAAAATAAACCATGAGGTGTATAATTCATGGCCCCGTGGGGCGTCGTATCGTACAGGAATACCGCGATTGGAAGCCATTCATCTCAATTTGTCTGAGCCCCGTTGATATAGTGTCTCAAGAATTCTATTATATTTCGGTGTGACCTTTCCAATTCTCCTTTCCAATGGGGATGGTAACAGGACGTCTGTGCCCTAACAATCCTTAACAATCTGCACAGTATCATTAGTGCATAACTCCAAAAACTGCTATCACCGAATATTACTCATCGTATCCCAAATCTCATAATTATTCTTTCCGTCATGACACAAGCCACTGTATCTGCGTCTTGCTTTTCTATCGTTTCTGCTACAATGAATTTCTTTAGAGCATCCTGGAATGTTAGTGTATATACTGTGTGATCAAAAGTATCCGGAAACCTGGCTGAAAATGACTTACAACTTCGTGGCGCACTCCATTGGTAACGCTGGAATTAAATATGGTATTGAACAACCCTTAGCCTTGATGACAGCTTCCACTCTCGCAGGCACACGTTCAATCATGTGCTCCAAGGTTTCTTGGGGAATGGCAGCCCAATCTTCACGGAGTGCTGCACTGAGGAGGAGTATCGATGTCGGTCGGTCAGGCCTGGCACGAAGTAAGCGTTCCTAAACCTCCCAAAGGTGTTCTATAGGATTCAGATCAGGACTCTTTGCAGGCCAGTCCATTATAGGGATGTTATTGTCGTGTAACCACTCTGCCACAGGCTGTGCATTATATACTGGTGTCGATCGTGTTGAAAGGTGGAATCGCCAGCCCCGAATTGCTCTCAACTGTGGAAAGCAAGAAGGGGCTTAACCATCAATCAATGCATGTGCTGTGATAGTTCCACGCGAAACAACAAGGGGTGCAAGCCCCCTCCATGAAAAACACCACCGCCTGCCAGTTTTACTGTTGGCACGACAGTTTCTCCACTGTTCAATCGTCCAATGTTGCGCTCCTTACAACAAGCGACGCGTCGTATGGCATTTACCGGCCTGATGTGCTGGTCATGTACAGGCACTCGACCATGAAATCCAAGTTTTCACAAATCCCGCCTAACTGTCATAGTAATTGTAGTGGATCCTGGTGCAGTTTGGAATTCCTGTGTGATGGTCTGGATGGATGTCTGCCTGTTACACATTACGACCCTCTTCAACTGTCGGCAGTCTCTGTCCCTCAACAGACGAGGTCAGCCTGTACGCTTTTGCGCTGTACGTGTCCCTTCACGTTCTCACTTCACTGTAACATTGGAGACAGTGGACCTAGGGATGTTTAGGAGTGCGGAAATCTGGCGTACAGGTGTATGACACAAACGGCACCCAATCACCTGACCACGTTCGACGTTTATGAGATCCGCTGAGAGACTCATTCTGCTCTCTCATAATGTCTAATGACTACTGAGGTCGCTGATATGGAGTACCTGGTAGTAGGTGGCAGCACAATTCACCTAAAGTGAATAACGTATGTTTTTCGTGGTGTTCGGATACTTTTGATCACATATTGTATGTATTACTTACGTCTATTATCTTCAGTGGACCGACGATATCAATGTCACTCCTATCAAACTCTCCTTCTGGTGTTGGTGTTATGACCAACAGCAATATCCTCTTATTTTGAGTTATCCTGTTTATTTATTTGTTTATTTATTTTTTTGTTAAGAAATAATCCTTTTCAGGTGTACTTCTCAATATCCTTCTTCATATCAGACCATGTTCGGTGTTTGTTAATTTAATCGTGAAGTACCACCTGTGTGTGCAGCATGAAATTCACGCAAAACGTGCGCCTTTTCTTCAGCAGTCATCTCCCGCTGTTCGTCTTCCTCGACTACCGGCACTTTCTCGCTCGCATTTGTCCCTGTCTCGGTACCAGATGACTGTAGTTCTCTTATCCTTAACAATGCATCCACTACACAGTTGTTCCTGTCATTTTATATACAATTTCATAGTCATATTCCTCCAATATTTATCTGAACTTCATTCAGTGCCAGGACGGATAGGTACTATTCCTGACCCACTGCAATAGGTTATAATCTGTACAAATGGTATCCTAATGATCAAAAACATATCGTCTGAAATGTATGACCAACCAAACTACGGCCAATAATTCTCTCTCATGATGCTATAATTTCGCTCTGTTCGCTCTGCATTTATCGAAGTTCTCGACGCATATGCTACTGGAAGATCTTTACCTAACTTTACTCTGCTAATAACTGAGCCAATAGCGTCTTGGCTAGCGTCCGTGGTGATTACAAACTTTTTTGGAAAATTCGGATACTGTAGTACAGGGGGAGTTGAGCAGCTTATGTTTTAGAACTTGGAACGCCTCTTCTTGTGTCATTCCCCATTAATACTTAGCATCTTTTTTTAACGAGTCATGTACTTTGTTTCCCACTTGACTAAAGTAGTACCCAACTAACCCTAGGAAAATTTGTAATTCGCTTACTTGTACAGGGCTGGGGATATTCAGCCACTGATTTTAGTTTCTTAGGTCTGGTTTTATCCCATCTTTCGTTGGGACACGTCCCAGATATGTGACCAACTGTCTTAAGAATTTACATTCATGTTCTTCTAGCGATGGGTCGAAAATTATTACGTCGCCTAAATAAATCAATATCTTTTCACACTGTAAACCCATGATAAATGTATTCATCAATTTTTGGAATGTGGAGGGTGCAGAACGGGGTCCCATTGGCATTCTTTTGTACATATAATGAGCATATGGTGTGCTGAAAGCTGTAAGCTCTCTATCTTTTTCACTTATTAACACCTGATAGTAACCCTTATTGAAATTAAATGTTGAAATCTATTTTGCCTTACCCAGTCCGTCTAAATTTCATCTATAATAGGAAGTGCGAAGTTTGCGTTGACAGTAATGTCATTCAGTTTTCTGTAACCAACTACCCTCCTCCCCTTGCTTTTACCTAATGCATCCATCTTTTTGGGAATCATGAGTAACGGGGAATTATAGGCGCTTACTGAAGGTATTATCATGATATAATTATCTCCTATTGTAACAGTTCTTTCTGCACGCCTGGTATTCTGTAAGGTGGACGGCATATTACTCGTCCCTCTGCTTCGGAAATCAGTTTTATTTGATGCCGGATTGTATCTGTATATGTCAACTTCCAACTTATCCCTAGGGAAATGGAATTGTTTTCTGCGGTATCTGAATGATTTAACCCGAGGTTTTCTTTTAATGAACTGATTCTCGATTTTTTCGCAATCAACACCTTGTCTGTCCTGTGCACTGTCTGCTTCGGACTTGGATTAAACGAGGGAACTTCTTGCACCTCATTGCGATGCATCTGCTTAGAAACCGCCTTTTCTTGTGTATTTAACACGGTAGTTAAACGAGAGCCTTTTCGTACGCTCATAAGCGCCTCTGGTAGGTACACGCCTTCCTACAACTCTCGTTTCTTGATAATCCCTCCTCTTATGCTAGTATCTGCACGAGGACCCAACTTCATTCTTGTCGCCTAGCCTACCTAAGGCTCTGTAACGTCCGTTTCCCACCTGTCTGTCTACCGCTACCCCGTTTACTTTGCCATTTCATCGGCAAACTGTTGTTTACTGACCTCTCCGAGCAGTTCACAGAACCTTGAACTCCACTGAATTTTCACCTTGAAGTTTCATCTCCGTCCACAGTTTAATTGGCATACCCCTGATCCCCAGGGTTCTCTCGGAGTAATCAATTACTACACTGTACTTTGTGAAGTAGTCTCTACTAATTATACCGGCATAGCTAATGTGGGAATATCTAATTCCCTCCTACGAGATGAAACTTATGTTTCACCCTTGATTCTAAATCTATTCCAAGATTTGAAACTGCCGCCCGATATGTATATGTGACCGGACTTGTGATAGCTGTAACCTTCATACTTCCTTCAGGTCTATAACTGACCTGTCTTCGCACATGATGCATATTGAAGAAGCTAATTTATGCTCTATCATCTACAAGGAATTTCACTGGACTTCCTGTACTCTGAGGGCAATTCAGTTACACCATCTTAGTTTGTATACCGTTCCCAATTCAGCGTAAGTCTACCGTAATCTTATGCTTTTCTTTCGTTTCTCTGCTTTTTATTTTTCACAGAATTCCCTCTGTTGTCAGTGCCCTAGCCTATGATGTGCGAAACACACAACTGGCTTCACTTTAATAAAGGGACTTCTGTGTCCCAATAAACTGCAACTTTCGCACCTGACTGTCCTAGGAGCTCTGACTCTCGACACGCTTGACCCAATTCTACTTTGCGAATTCTTTTCACAAGTCGACACTTCACGTTAAATGTCCTGATTTGCCACGGGATTTACTCTTAACATTACTTTCGAAATCCTTAGACGTGTGCCGTACATGTCTATATGAGAAACAATGATTATCTTTTCTTCTTGCCCTGATGACTTTTGTCGCCAAATCCTTTTTTATTGGTCGACATAATTACTAAATCTTCAGTCACAGCTATTTCAGTAGCCTCAGTAAGGATTAAGTTTTCTCCCTTCGCACGCACAATTGTCTGTACGCGCTTGTCTTAGATGCCCTGAATGAATGCTGCTCTGCTTAATTTTACTACTAATAACAAAGATGCCGCCAGTTCCAACGCTAGCATTGCACTATGGGCAGCATCACGAAACTGATGTTGAGCTGCGCGTCCTCCGCTGCCTGGTCGCGCTGCCGCCGCTTGTCGTTGCCTGACGGTCGTCCCTAGTCCACACCCGTGGCTCCGGCTTGTCGTGGTTCGGCCGTTCCCCCGACCTCCATGTTGTCGTGAGGTAATGTAGATAAGCCTGCTCTGGCTGCGTCTTCCATTGTCAGACGTCAATCTCCGTACCTCTGCGTATTTATTCTAGTCTTCGCGCTCCATCTATTCTCACTGGACTGGAAAAAGAGCTTATAAAATGTCAAAGCTGTCAATATAGCCATGACGTCGGGCCGAGTGCATCCGAAGTCTCTATCCATCACAAAAAACCAACATCTTAAATCAGAAATCATTAACTATGTCATGACCGGACACAGGATAGAGAGAAGTTAGAGGGTTTATGGTCAGTATGAGTAGGGAGGTGCAAATGAAGAAATAAATACAGTGAAAGCAGCTTAATAACTTGGATCAACGGCAAACACTGTCAAAGGACACCTATGAGAGATAAGGCTTTTGGGGCTCGACAGGATACTTTGCAGCAGGAGACTCATAGAGTTCAGGGATCTGATCAACACTATTTATTTGCAATCAGACTAATTAATAAACGGAAGTCTAATTCTAGGCATTAGATAAAGCAAAGGAGGCAATTTGTTGTACAACAGAAGTTAGCGTCTCAAGCCATGGCCGCGGGTACGAACAGAAGTAGCGAACACTAACAGCACGTTAAGCACAGCGTTGAGAGAGTACAACTTGAGGAAAACAGACATGTCGGGAATTACCGAGGCTGGATACGAGGACACGGAGTCGGTGTCAGAGCGATCTAAGAGCTTCCCCTGAATAGAATAAAATGGGTTTTCAAAGAATCGTGGCGGCACGACATTTCGCCCTTCCTATAGTCGACCCACAGTCCACCGGAATGTAACAAGCTTTGACCAATCTGACGAGTTGCTCTGCACCTACAGGGCTCCCCTGCCCAACCACAATTAGTTTCCTCCCCTACTAGTACTCGTAAGTAGCGATGTTTTTAGATTTTACGTTAACAGACTCTAAGTTTGGTATCAACAGCGTTCAGCTGAAAACTACACGTCGCTGCTACTCAGAGGATGGTTCACCAGGAAGTGGTGCACTGCATATTTTTTCAACAGGTTTTATTCGAAGTAATGAGAATTACATCCACGAATGAATGGCGCTCTATCTATACACCCTATTTTTCCACCCAATCTGCTTCCTATCCTTTACCTTCCTCCAGCTCGAAACAAGGGTGAGTATGCCCTGTCAGTACTAATCCTTTTCGTGGTGGCGGAGCCGGTGTTTCACTCTTTGAACTTCCATTGCTGATTGACAGATGCAGCGCCAACTGCTGAGTCGAAATGCTTCTGTCCTCTCGAATGAAAACATCAGCTGGCTGCAACACCCTCCATGTCCTACTGTTCTTCAGTCGACAGCAGATGCTCGATGAACTTTGCACAAGCGTTTGTGAATACTCCCCACAGTTTCTTTCACTGCCTGTAACGTACATGTGCAACAGACGCCATTTTGAAACTGTCCTGCAGCTACACCATCTGTCGTAAGTGACGGAAGCTTGGCGCCCTCACTCAGGAGACTTCAAATATTTCATAAGTAATGTTTCGCGTTCGTAGCATTGCCTTCGGCTGAGAAAAAAGGCGGTGCATTACATTCTGGGCAATCCTCGTATTATGGCCAGCAGGATCCGCGTTTCATGTCTCTTGGTCCAACCCTTCTTCCTTCCTTGGGTGGGGACTGCTGTAGTGGCTCCCTGACCTGTGTAAACGCACTTACGTTGCAGTTCTTAAGAACCAGTGTCAAGCTTGCTGCCTCTGCCAAGACGTGCCTTAGCGGGGTCACCTTCTACAATGACGCCTCACAACATCACTTAGGTTGTGGATGCAGTGACAAGTTAATTCTCTGAAGTGAAACTTCTTCCCTGGGACAGCTGCCCATAGCGTCTTCAGTTTTCAGGGCTCTAGTGTAGCCAAAACGTTACCATTTTTCCCTGCTCTCTGCACTTTGTCTCTAATTTCCTAGCTTGGAGTAACTTGATGGCTCCCAACAGCCTTACACACACACACACACACACACACACACACACACACACACACACACAATCAAAAATATTTTCCGAATTAAGGAATATGGTTCTCTTGTGTTACAGGGGGATAAAGTTATTACAAGTTGTGGCGAATAGTATTGAAATAATAACAAGTTTACTCACATATTTTCTTTATGTCCGGTTTCCATTAAACGGCTCATTCTGTGTTGTGGCGAGTAGTAGTCTACTACGACCACTTAGCTCGACGGGTCGACAAATTATGTAGATCTCTATCCCACATTTCGGACCGACGCCATAAACTCGAATGTATGTTCCACCAAATCATATACCCATCTATATGGTTTCAATATAGTTTAATGAGTGATTGTGTAGCGAACAGATGTTTATTATGCTCGAACATATGTGCGTGAGGGTGCTTTTGCACAGTTGATACAGGAAATCATAAGTAATCGCGATGTTACGCACATCTACGCAGTGAGAGACAGAGTACTGCCAAAGCTTTAGCAGTATATTCGCTTTTATGGGCTACAACAAGCGAATTTCCTTTATCAGATATAGTGATAAAAGCCTCATTATTTGTTAAATTGTTGTAGCCCATAAAAGCGAACATATTGCTAACACTTTGGCTTCATTCGAGGGAAATGGGATATCCGATATCGAGCAGGATCCTACCCTTACATTACAAAATCAAATTAGGGATATTTTAGGCAAAACTAAACATCTTATGAAAGAGCTTCAAAAGAAAACTTTAATTAATATGATCCCCAGAGCACCTACACTTAGAAGTCAATTTAAGGTGCACAAAAATCATCGCCCAATTCGTCCGATCGTTGATGGAATAAAGAGTCAACATCATAAGTTAGCGAGATTCTTACACACTAAAATTAAAGAAACCTTCGTTTTTGAAAATAATTATTGTATTAAACATAGTGCTGAGGTAATAAACAAGCTAAAAGCGGTAGATTTCACTTCCTCCTCTCGTTTGGTTTCTTTCGACGTTGTCAATTCAGACACTAATGTTCCGGTGTATATCTCTCTTACAGTTATTGAAAATAACTTTCGACAACATAATACTTTAAGTGAATTGCAATTGTCGGAGCTTATGTCATTATTGCAGGTTGTACTCGATTATAATTACTTTCAGATTAATGGCAAACTGTATGAGCAATCATTCGACTTAGCCATGTGTTTCCCGTTAGCTGGTATCTTAGCCGACATCTTTTTGAATGCGATAGAAGAAATTTTTTTCAAAAATAATCCTGTTGAGTAAAATGATTACTTACTATGCTCACAATGTTGATGACATGCTCATAATATTTCAAGGGAGTGACCAAGATCTATAACTAATATTTCATGTTTTTAACATGAATTTCACAACAGAGATGCAAAACGATGTGAGAGAACTTAATTTTCTTGATTTGAAATTTAAGTCATTTGACAACACAATTATCTTCGACATTTTTCGAAAAAATACTCATTCTAATAATATTATCCTAGCAGATTTTTGTCATCCTCAAGCTCACAAAATTGCCTTCTTTCATTCTGCAGTTCATCGTGCTGTGAGCACAGCTTTAGAACAGAATTGTTTAGAAAAAGAAATATCTTTAGTACAATCAATAGCTACTATCAATGGATAGGACGTAAGTTAATTGACCAAATTGTTAGGAGAAAACAGCTGTAAAATGTTCAACCTTAGGGGAAAACAGGGCGAAAAAGAGTGAGGGTAATATCTTTATTTCTATTCCACTTTTGGGGAACGTATCGTATAAGATAAGGAGACATCTATAGAAGCAATGCGGTTACAGAATTGCCTTTTCCGTAAATAATAGCTTGAAACATAGAGTGATTCACGGGAAGAACTTGGCAGTAAATCTGGAGTTTATAAAATTACATGTAACGATTGCCCAAACTATTACATTTACAGCATTCACCACCTAAACTAGATGAAGCGGAACTGCTACACGAAGTGAGTAAATGTTACAAACAGCACCTGCTCAAGAAATTACAGATTTTCAAGCACCTGTCTCAAAAATATGGTTTTAATCTTAATGAACAGGTGCAGCTTGGAAACAAAGATTTTTGGATAGATTCAAAGCCCTCCGAGCTGTAATGTAACATGGTCTGACTGACTAGAAGTTAGTTTTCTTGCCTATTGATACCGATGAAATGCGCCTTCCCTGTCTTGTTGGGATTTTATGTATTTTTATGTTTGCTGTTCGCTGCTTTCGATGTGTATGTGTGGTTAAATTATTCTGTTGTGTTTTTATTCACGGCGACAGATGGTTTCGTTTTACTATAACATTTTGGTTGTTTTCGCTAGTATGTGTTATACTTTTTAAGTTACGCGAGATTCTCGCGCATAACTCTAGTGCCCTCTATCGTTGCATGTGATCCTTAGCGCAAGCTTCACCTGCTTGACACTAGGACAGAGGTAAATTAGTTTCATATTTTCTTTTCTCCGTAGGTGTTTTTAAATGGTTCTGATATGTTTTATTTAGTGAGACAGAAGGTTTGAATTAGCACAACTTTTAATAATTTTGACGCGCTTGAGTATGTATCCATGGGTTTTAATGTGCGCGAGTGTCTCGCGCATACCACAAGTACCCTCTCTCGGTGAAACTGTCTGCCCTAGGGCTTTCACACCCTCTTTACGCTAGTTCACAGGCGAAGTACTGATGCTATTCCGTGTTCGCATCGACCTCCTCTTCTTAATTATGTTGTATAAATGGAGATGGTGTTTTAACTACTGGCGACGCCATTGGCACGATTGTTTTATGTATCTCCACTGCAGGATGTGATTTTAGTAAGTGACTAAAAGTTTTTGTTCTTGTAATACTTCGGCAATTTTACGGTTACTTAAGCTATAAGTGTTTTTTTTTCTTTACTTATGGTGCAAAGGTTTTGCTAATGAAGGTGTCTTCCTTTGCAGATGTACTTTGCTTCTCATGAAGGTATATTTAGATATACCGAAACCATGCTCAAGGATTTTAATAAATATTTGTCCTGCAATTGTTTCGCTGTTAATATTTACCGTGAAGGAATATGAATCCTTGCACCTCGCAAAAACACCATTATTCTTAAATTATCTTACATTTCTATATTTTTTACGAGAGTATAGTATGTTCATTAAGATGAGCTGGCAATACTCAGTCCCTCTTAAACGATATGCGTATTAAACTGTAAAGTGCTTCCTAGAGGAAAACCTGCTTTACCTCTTCATGGAAGGATTCCAGAAATTTTGTCCGTTCATTTCTTTTTTAACTTTGTCCTTTCCTCCAGCTAGTTATAGATGCTACTCACTGCAAACTTACACGACTTCTATTGCTTTGCGTATGTTGGGTAATCTCTTCTGAAGCGGTTCGTGACGTATCGTCCAAGCACATGACATGTTTGAAGATCGCAATGAGGATCCTTTATGAAAGTCTATTTATTAATTACCCCTTTCGTATTAAAATATGTCACACTCACAGTCTTTTTATTACAGCTCTGTGAAATAGGGCTGCATTACCTTTTCATCCTTCAAGGACCATTGACTGCTTCTCTATTCTTCGATGACGTTGTGCATTGCATTACGACTACGCAGTGCGTAACTTATATTTATTATAAGTTAAGAACGCGCAATGTTTTAATCCTGTTTCTCTTTTAGTTTTCAGTGTATACACAAGCCGAAAAGTGATCTTAACTTTCAGTGGCACATTGTAAGTAGGTTACAATTTACCTTCGAATTTCGATTTTAGCTTTATATCATACGTACCTTACGTCCAAATGTCATACAAATGAAAGACGAAAATATACTGAAACAGGTAAAACTTACGTTGACGACCGCTGTTTCATTCTCGTAGTTGATGCAAGAGATCTGTGTATGTCATGCATCAAAATACTGTGTGCAGACTTGTTCATTATTTAATCTAGATTTTGTGGACTTAATGAGCAGTTTCAGTTTTTAAAACAAAAACCGCTTAAAATGGCAACGTGACCTAAATACGGTACCTAAGTAGAAATCAAGCTTCGCTACTGATCACTCTGTTACTCTTTTATTTTGTGTTCACATTTATTAACTTCACCAACTCGCAACCCAATTGTCGCCTTCTACCCTAACGTCAACCTGTCACTAGAACCAAGATTTGTTGGGGCAGGGGTGGGGTGAACAGGGGACATACTGTTACAATGTACAAGTCAATACGTCAGTAAGTGATATCATTTGAACCTTTGTTTTTGCGATGTAATCTTTCATCGCTACAAAGAAATATTCTATTTACAAATCCAGTGTTATGAAATGTAGATTTTTCACGTGGTTCCTAGTTCATATCTAAGAGTAACAAAATGTTCTTGAGTTGTTCCTATCGACACTGTGCTCTCACATGCTTCCCACAATGCATCGTTTCCGTTAGAAAACTCACGGATCTCTTTTCTCTAATTTGTTGCAGCTACCCTAATTTCTCAGTGCACTTTTTTGACAGCTCTTTACTATTCTACGCCATCCGTTGACCGACTGATGATTATCTCAGGATTTTCAGAGAGTCGCTCTCATCTTAAATAACTACCGGTTGACTGACGTTGTGAAATGTTTGGGAATCACGAGAGAAAACCATATGAAGGAAAGTGGATATTTTCTGCGCCCCATTTCTTCACAAAACGAGTCTGCAATGCTGTTATGTTATCGGTACTCTGTTGCATATCCACAGAATTGATGCATGTGCCAACTGGAACAAGTTATTCAAACATGCGATAATAGTAAACTTGGAATTGAACTAAGCTATGCTCCCATTTCCAGTTCCAAATTTTAAGAGGTATGAGAAGTGATTTTTGTTGACTACGGCTTTACTAACTAAAGTATTAATGCTGTATTAATGTACTTCTTCTCCCACATTTCAAACCTAACGAGTAATGAACCTATAGGTTAGATATTAGTAAAGGCGCTATTGATGTAAGTAAATAGTATTATCAGCAGTGTGTATTCGCTGTTTTCCTGTTTGAAAGAATCAGCTGGCTAAAATTTTCGTATTGAACATTGATCTAGACCTGTCTGTTTCCCAAAATGGCACTTAGAACATTCTTTCATTTCTAATATGGCTAACTATTTCTTTGCATGTTTATGGTAAGCAGGCTAATTCTGTAGCATGAGAAACCTTCTCAATTTGCTAGATACAAATCGATTACATACAGAGATAAATTGTTGTTTCGTTATCCCGACAAATGTCAGAATCGCGACTTGTAATGTTTCCCGTTTGCGCTTTTCATGTGCTTCACTCATAATAATTGCCCAAATACAATGAAAAATCTAATTTGTAGCATTGCTTCGATGATTCAAATGCTAAATACTTTATCTTCAGGTAAACTTAAACATGCCCAAAAATGGGAAGTACAAGACAGAGGCGACTCTAAGGTACAAGTTAAAAACAGAAGATCCAGTATAAGGAACTGTGACGTTGACGTAAGGAACCACTGACGTAAAGGAGACGCTCACAAGCAACCCATTGAGCGCAAGGGCGCAAGTTCAGTCTTTAACAAGGCTCGTTTGAAAGACTGAGTTAACAATTATTACAGGAAAAATATTAGCTGCAAACGACTCACCATGTGCATCGGTATTGCGAGTGTCCGGGAGATGCAGAGATCAACCTTCTATGGGACGCACGTATTGCACTTCACTAAAAAGACATAGTCGGCATGCAACAAATCTTTACAAGAAACCATTAACTTGTACCAAGAACACGCAATGAGAAATGTTGCGCCAAAGTGATCAGAAAGGTTCACACCATTATGACCGAAGGGTAACTCCTTGGGAGTTAAAAACCGCACAGGACGTTCAGCTAGGTATCCACTCTTCAAGAACGCATACAGAATCATATTGGTGTAACGGAATGATGAGAGCTGATGCAATATCATGGCATGCGAAACTGTCTGTCGTGGAGCTTTTCGTGCCATCTGCCATACAGAGTCTAAATTTGTCGATGAGTTCCTGGTGGTGTGAACTGCAATGTCACACACTTCTCAGGAGGGAAAGTTTGCTCTAAAGGAGCATGATTTTTATACACAGGCTAGGAATCAAGCAAAAGTAAGTTATTCTCACCAGCTATTAGCCAAAAGCAGTGCTCATACCACAGACGCAGTTCTCTTACGGCTATTGCCCCACTCCTGCTTGCTGTGAGGTACATATTCCTTACTGCTCTCGCAGGACCATGCACACGAGGAAGAATCTTATGGGGCAGAGCACCTCCAACCACTCGCTGTACAACCTTCCAGCCAATTTACCATCCAGATCAACAGCCGGCATAATTGTATACGAATGCGTTAAGGCATTGATGTTAGTTGATCTTGTCACAACTCTCTTCGTACTTCTCATTTTCAGCGTTTCTTTCATAAGCAGTTTCTCTCCAAATTTTGACTGGTCGGAGTTGAAAACAAATCTCCAACTGAACGACGGAATAAATTTGGTTATCTCAGCTACAAATTCTCTGACCGATTCTGTAGTTTGCTGTGCATCATCAACCTGAGACTTTGTTTGAACTTTCGTTATCCTACATCTCCCAAGTCTGTAGCGCTGTTTGAGGTTGTGAAATCACTGTCAACTATGTAGCGCTCAATTTGAATTACATAACGTAATAGGCTACTGTCATGCATGTACTGTAAATTGTATCGAGCATCCTTCAAGCGCGCAAACACCGGCTTTTGTAGCAAGTGCACCTTGTCCGCCCTTGAATAACTGTAGTTTTTCTACTGCATTTCACGGTCATATTTCTGCGGATTTATTCTAAACCTGTTCATAACTGTTAATTTTTTTTTTTTTGTAGTATGCTGCAGCTGGTTTTCCATGTACTTAATTACGGTTCGTCCTCGCTCCTAGGACAGCGATTGTCCTTTACTACGTTAACTGGAGACGTGATTTGTGGCTCCATGTCTAACAAGGACGACGAACTACATGGCGCGACACCTGTTACAATCTAGCTTTCATTTCTTAAGCACGCACCGTCGTCATTGTACTCTTCGTGTACATTTCCCGCACAGTCGAGCGTATACGGCACCACACATTAGACTGACTCACCTTGCAGAAAGATTAATATTTCATCTGCCACCTCTTCATCGCTTAGCGAAATTCCGTGGGGTCGTTTTTGAGGAAATGTCAACTTCGGCAACTGTTGCTTTAGGCATGATGCAATGTTTCCTTTGTTTACCGTTGCCATTGCTCTGATGTGTATCAACACCACTGGCACTGTAGCCCTGTTGAGAGATTCTCGTCGACTGAGGAGTTCTGCTGCGCTCTGTAGCCTCACACTGTGCTCGCCATTGGATACCTCCAGTCCAGCCCCCTGCTACTATTAGCAGCCAATATCGTAGCTGTGTCGTAGTCAATATGTGGGACGTCAAAAGCCGTAAACATCATTGTCATTTTGTGATCTTGGACTCAGGTGTTTCTTTGTTATAAGTGGTCTTATGCAAACCTCAGGAAACACAATGGTTTTTTGTGAATTGTCGTTCCACTTCTTTGGCACTATCTGTTTCTTCTTTCTTCCATCTTCAGTCACACGCTTTGTATTTGCACGAAAAGTATATGAAACCTCCTAAAATAAATGTGATGTATATCCAGATCGTTGCTTAGATCTCCACAGTGTGCCGCGGAACTCCAACTACTCAACCTCAACTCGGAAAGAGGGTACAGAGTGACATTTATTAAAACATTAATACTATATGTACCTAGTATGTTACCAAAATCCTCATAATAAAACCTTCAAAGAGAAGAGATTACGTCTAGATTCCGGAGCAAAAATAGTCCACGAGCAATAAACCGTTACAGACATAGTTCACGGTGCTTCGCAACTCCACTCAATTTCGAAAGCAACATCACATGGGTTCTAACACTTATTTCCAGACCTGTAATTCATCGCACATTTCACAGTCATAACAACTTTGAACATCAACAAGGCATATGTGGGTCCAAAACGAGCCCAACTCAAAATTATTCCAACAAAGATTTTAGTCGTTTTATATCCACACATCACTATAATACAGTATTCTGTAGAGGACACCATGCACCCTTATTTGAAACTTTTCCGTAAATACTAGTAGTAGTATTACTAACATCTGAAACCAACAAGGTCATTACTAAAATCCAAAACTAAATTCTAAATCATTCTTTGATAAATTAAAAATCAAATCAGTATAGGACATAAGTATAATCAAGGTGCAATACAAACACTTTCGCACCAGCTGTTTGGGCGTTCCTATTTACTGTCCACACACATAACAGGTATTTGCCACACCTAAAGATCACCTCAAACAGAGATACTGTAAGATACAGCTCCTATTGTCCAGCAAAATACAGAAAACTTCTAGTGAGATCTGATGAACAGTTAGCACTCGACAGTTAGGTGAAAATGATTTGATACCAAAAATGCGCTATAACCTACACTCCTGGAAATGGAAAAAGAACACATTGACACCGGTGTGTCAGACCCACCATACTTGCTCCGGACTCTGCGAGAGGGTTGTACAAGCAATGATCACACGCACGGCACAGCGGACACACCAGGAACCGCGGTGTTGGCCGTCGAATGGCGCTAGCTGCGCAGCATTTGTGCACCGCCGCCGTCAGTGTCAGCCAGTTTGCCGTGGCATACGGAGCTCCATCGCAGTCTTTAACACTGGTAGCATGCCGCGACAGCGTAGACGTGAACCGTATGTGCAGTTGACGGACTTCGAGCGAGGGCGTATAGTGGGCATGCGGGAGGCCGGGTGGACGTATCGCCGAATTGCTCAACACGTGGGGCGTGAGGTCTCCACAGTACATCGATGTTGTCGCCAGTGGTCGGCGGAAGGTGCACGTGCCCGTCGACCTGGGACCGGACCGCAGCGACGCACGGTTGCACGCCAAGACCGTAGGATCCTACGCAGTGCCGTAGGGGACCGCACCGCCACTTCCCAGCAAATTAGGGACACTGTTGCTCCTGGGGTATCGGCGAGGACCATTCGCAACCGTCTCCATGAAGCTGGGCTACGCTCCCGCACACCGTTAGGCCGTCTTCCGCTCACGCCCCAACATCGTGCAGCCCGCCTCCAGTGGTGTCGCGACAGGCGTGAATGGAGGGACGAATGGAGACGTGTCGTCTTCAGCGATGAGAGTCGCTTCTGCCTTGGTGCCAATGATGGTCGTATGCGTGTTTGGCGCCGTGCAGGTGAGCGCCACAATCAGGACTGCATACGACCGAGGCACACAGGGCCAACACCCGGCATCATGGTTTGGGGAGCGATCTCCTACACTGGCCGTACACCACTGGTGATCGTCGAGGGGACACTGAATAGTGCACGGTACATCCAACCCGTCATCGAACCCATCGTTCTACTATTCCTAGACCGGCAAGGGAACTTGCTGTTCCAACAGGACAATGCACGTCCGCATGTATCCCGTGCCACCCAACGTGCTCTAGAAGGTGTAAGTCAACTACCCTGGCCAGCAAGATCTCCGGATCTGTCCCCCATTGAGCATGTCTGGGACTGGATGAAGCGTCGTCTCACGCGGTCTGCACGTCCAGCACGAACGCTGGTCCAACTGAGGCGCCAGGTGGAAATGGCATGGCAAGCCGTTCCACAGGACTAAATCCAGCATCTCTACGATCGTCTCCATGGGGGAATAGCAGCCTGCATTGCTGCGAAAGGTGGATATACACTGTACTAGTGCCGACATTGTGCATGCTCTGTTGCCTGTGTCTATGTGCCTGTGGTTCTGTCAGTGTGATCATGTGATGTATCTGCCCCCAGGAATGTGTCATTAAAGTTTTCCTTTCCTGGGACAATGAATTCACAGTGTTCTTATTTCCATTTCCAGGAGTGTAATTTATGAAGCTCAAATTGTAAACTTTCTGTTTTTCCTCATCTACAAAAGAGAAGATTTTTCGAACACAGTTACATATTCAGAATTCCGTAGAAGTGATGAATAAATGATAAAGTCACTTCTAGTCGTAAGTGGCTAATTATCAACTGGAGTAGGGGTGTAATTGTCAGTTGGAAAAGTGGTATTAGAAGATAATATTACGACGCAGTGGAGACTTGCTACCGTATCTCTACAAGTGACTGGTATAAGTCCGTTATGGCACGCTCAACGCCTGTTTTGAATATGATTTGCTATAACTAAGCTCAGAAGCGATCTATGAATATTTAATCCCACATATCACTCATTTTACGAAGGCGTAGTAGAACAGGTAACCTGTCGTGTTTATGTGCATGCAACTCAAAATGAAATTTATTGCGAGAGGTAATGAAGACAAGGAGCACGTGAATTTACCTTGTAACGATAACATGCTTTATTCATTGGCATAGATTTCTGTCTGTCTCTCTCTCTCTCTTTCTCTCTCTCTTTCTCTCTCTCTCTCCCATTATTTTTCGTATTGAATGTATGAGTGAGGATGTGCGTCAGCGACAATGTAGGACATGTAGTGACAAGAGACAGAACACTGCGTGACGATGGATACACGTTCCATGTCGTAAGCGATCTTACGTGAAGAATGAGTAGCAGTCAAATCTGCTGTTAGAAATTTGTTAATTATGAATTGGACAATGTACATTCTGAATAATTAATAAGTTCAATACCACAGATTAATTAACGTTGTACAACGGTGCAATTTTTCACGAAGTGACAGTGTGCTGCTGTAAACAAGATCTGATTTTCACCTCCAAAATACAATATGGACTGCAACAAGTAAGTTAAGAAACATTTAATGCATCATTAGGCAAAGATATCTGGTAAATCGACTCGCGCGTGTACTGTAACATGCGGTGATACAAGCAGTTCATAGTGGGTGAGGTTTAGTCTTAACGACTGACTACTGCCCCGGTGGAGGATTTCCACTGTATTTCAAAGCATTTCAGTAATACCTCTGTAAGGCTTTTTTCTTATGTAACCGTAAATCACACGCTCCTTTCGAAATGGCAGTGGTTAGATTTTAATAATGTAACGCGAATTTTGGTTTAGATTTTGTTTTCTCAGCTGTGTATTGACGACCAAGAACTTATTAGCAGTTGAAATTGTTTGTTCTGAATGGCATCACTGTTGAATGTCGTGAATTGGTACCCCTTCTACGAAAATAACATTGTTTGCTATGGAATCATATTTATTTTTACTATACTATGTAGGAAATATCTGTAGCAGTGGATTACTTTTGTTCCGCGATTGGATGGACGAATACCGATACTGATGTTAACTATTCAAGGTTAGACAAAGCAGAGCGTTTGCGAAAGGGCAGTCAAAGAGTTCTGACGTGGATGAGTAAAATCGTGAAACAAAGAACCATTTTAGTCATGTAACTGAAAGACATTACACTATGTTAGAAGAGAGTTCTAGGTTAAAAGTTCATTGCCAGAAAGGTTATATTTTGGTCTTACATGAGTGTAGGACGGATGTCAATGGCACTGCTCTGTAAATATTTTTCGAAACACATGTAGTCAATAGGAGTAGTGTTGCAAGATCAGTCAAGGAATTAAATAGGAATTCAGATTTGTATCACGTTTCACAGGTCTGACTATCGTTATTGTGGTCTTCAGCCCAACGGCCGATTTCATGCAGCAATGTACGCTCTCCTATCCTGTGCTATCCTCTTCATCTCAGTGTCATTTCTGCAACATACACCGCTAAGCCACAACATTACAGCCATAGCCCACCGCGACGTTGGATGCCAACTGGTGACGTTGCGGTCACGTGACGCTGTAATAGAAGTATGTCAGCTGAGTAGAATCGGCCGGGAGACGACATTAGCGAACTTATGTGCTGAAAGGGGAGGAATCTATTGAGATAAGTGGCTTTACAAAGCGTGGACCATTATTACGCAGAGCCTGTGCATGAGTATTTCCAAAACGGCGAAACTGTGTCGAATATTCACGTGTAGCTGTCGTGATCATTTACAGGAAGAAATACAAAGACCGTCAAACTACGACTAGGCACTAAATGGTTGGACATCCACTACTTTCTACAGAAGCTGAGGTTCAGAGGCTTCTCTCCTCTGTAGAGTAGGATCTGTGGCACCTCTGCCGAAAGAGCACCATGCTTGTCCACGCACAAGTGTTTCGGAGCATACTGTTCATCGCGCTTTGCTGAACATGAACTCTGCAGCAGACCCTAACTTAGTGATCATTTGTTGACTCAAAGGTATTGTCAATTACGATTGCGGTGGGCCCGTTACTCAACCGGCCATCAATGGAAACGTGTCGGCTCTTCAGATGAATCACAATTTTGCTACACAAGGTCGATGGCTGTCTCCACAAACACCGTCATCGAAGTGAACCGCGGCTGAAACGTGCAGCTCGCCACGCATACAAGCTGGTGGGAGTAGTAATATGCTATGGGAGACATTATCCTGCGATTGCATGGAACCTGTGATAATAATCGAAGACACGCCGACAACTGTCAACCACATGGATCCCTTCATGCTTGATGTCTTCCTCGACGGCTATTACAGTCTTCCGTTTCTCGAAGCCAGAACCATACTACAGTGGTATGAGGAGCATTATCGTGAACTCACGTTGATGACTCTCCGACCAAATGATCTTGATGTAAACCCTATAGAAGCCATCTGAGTCGCTCTCGGGTGCCTCTGCCGTGTAAGCAAATCAGCGGTCTGTTAATCAAGCGAATTACACGACCTGTGCGTTGACATCTAGTGCGACATATCTCCACAAACCTACCAACAAAGCGTCGGACCCTGATACGCAGAATCAGTGATCTATTTATTTCCAAAGACGGACAAACAAGCTATTACGCAGGTGGTCATAATGTTTGGCTCATCAGGTTACTACAGCGTAGATTTGTCCTCCCTCTACAAATCCCCCAGCCCACTCCCCGCCAACACGCTAGCTTCCGCTATCTAATAGGCAATAGCTGATGATTTGACGAAGCAACGGTGTTGCGGTACTGGGGTTTACAGGAGTAATGACATACCAATAACGAAAGTTTGATGCTTTTATTACATAAATATTTAAACAGGCTACTCGAGAGATGAGCCCCCAGTTAGCCGTACAATAGAAACGATGAAACAATTTTATCACACTATGGTTTTTTAATGCAACTTTTAAGATCAATGAAATGAAAACATTCGAATTTAATCTTCCATTCCCCTTTCACCTTCAACAAAACAACTAATATTAAGGCAGCATCTAATGAACCAGCATGACATAAACGTACTGGGAATCAACAAGAACATCTTTCAAATTATGTAATGGGTTCACCTTCCTGCATTTAAAATACTCAAGGAAACTAACATGGCAGACGGAAATCACACAGGTCACAATTAACAAGAAAGATTTAAATATACACACTGGGTTCACCGCCCTGTACCTTAGAATGAACAATACTAAAATCAACTCAGGTAATCCTCGCATAATAGACAAGTCCATCACTACTTTGAACTGATAGCTTACACTTTAACATTATCCACATTCAACTCTCCTACCAAAATGAGAACACCTTTTTCAACAATAATCAACTGAAAAACAGGATATACATTATGCAACATGTTGATGTTGTTGCTGTTGTATTTGTGGTCTTCAGTTCTGAGACTGGTTTGATGTAGCTCTCCATGCTGCTCTAACCTGTGCAAGCTTCTTCATCTCCCAGTGCTTACTGCAATCTACATCCTTCTGAATCTGCTTAGTGTATTCATCTCTTGGTCTCCCTCTACGATTTTTACCCCCCACGCTGCCCTCCAATGCTAAATTTGTGATCCCTTGATGCCTCAGAACGTGTCCTACCAACCGGTCCCTTATTCTTGTCAAGTTGTGCCACAAACTCCTCTTCTCCCATATTCTATTCAATACCTCATCATTAGTTACGTGATCTACCCATCTAATCTTCACCATTATTCTGTAGCACCACATTTCTAAAGATTCTATTCTCTTCTTGTCCAAACTCTTTATCGTCCATGTTTCACTTCCATACATGGGTACGCTCCATACAAATACTTTCAGAAACGACTTCCTGACACATAAATCCATACTCGATGTTAACAAATTTCTCTCCTTCAGAAACGCTTTCCTAGCCATTGCCAGTCTACATTTTATATCCTCTCTACTTCGACCATCATCAGTTATTTTGCTCCCTAAATAGCAAAACTCCTTCACTACTTAAAATGTCTCATTTCCTAATCTACTTCCCTCAGCATCACCCGACTTAATTCGACTACATTCCAATATCCTCGTTTTGATTTTGTTGATGTTCATCTTATACCCTATTTTCAAGACACCGTCCAACTGCTCTTCCAAGTCCTTTGCTGTCTCTGACAGAATTACTATGTCAGCGGTAAACCTCAAAGTTTTTATTTCTTCTCCATGGATTTAAATACCAACTCCGACTTTTTCTTTTGTTTCCTTCACTGCTTGCTCAATATACAGATTGAATAACATCGGGGAGAGGCTACAACCCTGTCTCACTCCCTTCCCAACCACTGCTTCGCTTTCACGCCCCTCGATTATTATAACACCCATCTGGTTCCTGTACAAACTGTAAATAGCCGTTCGCTCCCTGTATTTTACCTCTGCCACCTTTAGAATTTGAAAGTGAGAATTCCAGTCAACATTGTCAAAAGCTTTCTCTAAGTCCACAAATGTTAGAGAAATAGGTTTGCCTTTCCTTAATCTTTCTTGTAAGATTAGGCGTAAGGTCAGTATTATCTCACGTGTTCCAACATTTCTACGGAATCCAAACTGATCTTCCCCGATAACGGCTTCCACCAGTTTTTCCATTCGTCTGTAAAGAATTCGCGTTAGTATTTTTCAGCTGTGACATATTAAACTGATAGTTCGGTAATTTTCACATCTTTCAACACCTGCTTTCTTTGGGATTTAAATTATTATATTCTTCTTGAAGTCTGACGGTACTTCATACATCTTGCTCACCAGATGGTAGAGTTTGGTCATGACTGGCTCTCCCAAGGCCGTCAGTAGTTCTAATGGAATGTTGTCTACTACCGTGGCCTTATTTCGACTCAGGTCTTTCAGTGCTCTGTCACACTCTTCATGCAGTATCGTATCTCCCGTTTCATCTTCATCTACATCCTCTTCCATTTCCATAATATTGTCCTCAAGTACATACTCCTTCCACCTTTCTGCTTTCCCTCCTTTGCTTAGAATTGGGTTTCCATCTGAGCTCTTGATATTCATACAAGTGGCTCTCTTTTCTCCAAAGGTCTCTTTAATTTTCCTATAGGCAGTACCTATCTTACCCCTAGTGAGATAAGCCTCTACATCCTTACATTTGTCCTCTAGCCATCCCTGTTTAGCAGTTTTGCACTTCCTGTCGATCTCATTTTTGAGACGTTAGTATTCCTTTTTGCCTGCTTCATTTACTGCATTTTTATATTTTCTCCTTTCATCAATTAAGTTCAATATATCTTCTGTTACCCAAGGATTTCTACTAGCCCTCGTCTTTTTACCTACTTGATCGTCTTCTACATTCACTACTTCATCCCTCCTACTCATTCTTCTTCTGCCGTATTTCTTTCCCCCATTCCTGTCAATTGTGCCGTTATGCTCTCCCTGAAACTCTCTACAAGCTCTGGTTTAGTCAGTTTATCAAGGACCCATCTCCTTCAATTCCCACCTTTTTGCAGTGTCTTAAGTTTTAATCTACAGTTCATAACCAATAGATTGTGGACAGAGTCCATATCTGCCCCTGGAAATGTCTTACAATTTAAAACCTGGTTCCTAAATCTCTGTCTTACAATTATATAATCTATCTGAGACCTTCTAGCATCTCCAGGGTTCTTCCATGTATACAACCTTCTTTCATGATTCTTGAACGAAATGTTAGCTATGATTAATTTATTCTCTGTGCAAAATTCTACCGGACGGCTTCCTCTTTCATTTCTTACCCCAAATCCATATTCACCTACTATGTTTCCTTTTCTCCCCTTTCCTACTCTCGAATTACATTCACCCATGACTATTAAATTTTCGTCTCCCTTCACTACCTGAATAATTTCTTTTATCTCATCACACATTTCATCAATTTCTTCATCATCTGCAGAGCTAGTTGGCATATAAACTTGTACTACTGTAGTAGACGTGGGTTTCGTGTCTATCTTGGTCACAATAATGCGTTCACTATGCTGTTTATAGTGGCTTACACGCACTCCTATTTTTTTAATCATTATTAAACCTACTGTTGCATTACCCCTATTTGATTTTGTATTTATAACCATGAATTCACCTGACCAAAAGTCTTGCCCCTCCTGCCTTCACCGAGCGAGGTAGCGCAGTGGTTAGACACTGGACTCGCATTCGGGAGGACGACGGTTCAATCCCGCGTCCGGCCATCCTGATTTAGGTTTTCCGTGATTTCCCTAAATCGCTCCAGGCAAATGCCGGGATGGTTCCTTTCAAAGGGCACGGCCGACTTCCTTCCCCGTCCTTCCCTAATCCGATGAGACCGATGACCTCGCTGTCTTATCTCCTTCCCGAAAACAACCAACCAACCTCCTGCCTTCGAACTTCACTAATTCCCACTATATCTAACTTTAACCTATCCATTTCCTTTTTCAAATTTTCTAACGCACCTGCCCGGTTAAGGCATCTGACATTCCACGCTCCAACCTGTAGAACGCCAGTTTTCTTTCTCCTGATAACGACGCCCTCCTGAGTAGTCCCCGGCCGGAGATCCGAATGGGGGACTATATTACCTCCGGAATATTTTACCCAAGAGGTCGCCATCATAATTTAACCATACAGTAAAGCTGCATGCTCTCGGGAAAAGTTACGGCTGTAGTTTACCCTCGCTTTCAGCTGTTCGCAGTACCAGCACAGCTGGTACTCAACATTAAGTAATAAAAACGGCTCTTTACAGGACAAGCGGGTACCTCCCAAACCATTTGGACTCGATACAGCAATTAGGATGGCCACCAATAACATACTTCACCACAAACAAGTCACCTGTAGCGGCCACACAAATCCTCATAGGGTAACAATTTGTAAACTGCCTTCTCGACCAACATGTGGCTGTTTAACGTCACTCAGAGTCCACAGTTCAGCGAATAGATTTATGCTGCAGTTCCAACGGGCTTCTTAAAATTTTTCCTGCCCACTCGACCCAACAACGGCCTGGAACCTCCACTTGACCAACCATATGCCCCCACTAGTCCAACGGATCAGCAAGGCAAACACTGCCGCCACTCTTCATCTGCCGGCCCTGTCGCAGTGAGAACTTTTGTCTACCAGTCCGAAAGGTTCTGCCCGCACGCTGCCAGCGGCCGATCCCGCAGCCCCACTCAGTCACTGCCGCCGCCGGAGGCGCCCCTCGTCGGGAGATCAAAGTGGCGGCCTCTGGCGCCGGAATCAATATGTACAGATGGCTGAAGATGTGTTCTGTCAACGAATCCCTACTTTTAGTCAAGTTCCGCCATAATTAACTTTCATCCTCAAATCTCCTCAGAACCTCTTCACGCCACAAATCTTCCTAATTACACGGTGTGCTCTTTCTGTTTTCGTCTGCGCGGTTCATCGCCTGAGCTTAAAGTGCCGTCAATGCGAACAAGATGTGACCGAGACGTGTAAGCAATGGCACCCCATACCATCACGCCGGGTGTTACGCCAGTATGGCGATGACGAATACACGCCTCTAATGTGCGTTCACCGCGATGTCCCCAAACACGGATGCGACCATCATGATGCTGTAAACAGAATTTGGATTCACCCGAAAAAGTAACGTTTTGTCATTCGTGCACCCACGCAGGCGCTCCTGTCTGTGATGCAGCGTCAAGGGTAACCGCAGTCATCGTCTCCGAGCTAATAGTCGATGCTGCTGCAAACGTCATCGAACTGTTCGTGCAGGTGGTTGTTGTCTTGAAAATGTCCCCATCTGTTGACTGAGTGATCGAGACGTGGCTACACGATCCGTTACAGCCATGCGGATAAGATGCCTGTCATGTGGACTGCTAGTGATGCGAGGCCGCTGGGATACAGCACGGCGTTCCGTATTACCCTCATGAACCCTCCGATTCCATATTCTGCTAACAGTCATTGGATCTCGACCAACTCGAGCAGCAATGTCGCGATACGAGAAACCGCAATCGCGAAAGGCGAAAATCCAACCTTTATCAAAGTCGGAAACGTGGTGGTACGCATTTCTCTTCCTTACACGAGGCAACAGAACAACGTTTCACCAGGCAAGCCAGTCAACTGCTGTTTGTGTATGAGAAATCGGTTGGAAACTTTCCTCATTTCAGCACGTTGTAGGTGTCGCCACCGGCGCCAACCTTGTGCGAACGCTCTTAAAAGCTAATCGTTTGCATATCACAGAATTTCTTTCTTGTCGGTTAAATTTGGCGTCTGTAGCACGTCGTCTTCGTGGTGTAGCAATTTTAATGGCCAGTAGTGTATTACGTGAACTGGGAAGGAATTAATTACGCTGTAGATGTTATACGTGATCTGATTTTAAACATTTACGCTAATAAGAGTTTCACGTTGTGGGTAGCCAGACGAATATTTCTGGTCAATAATGAAATATTGAACTTATTATCCGTAGAACAGTTAGGGGGATTTTTGTGTATTAGACTGCTCTTTGATGGAATCAGCTTCAGCCAGAATAGAATTACCAGTCAGTTGCTCAGGAATGGGAAGTTGGATCTCATTAGTTAAACAAAATATACCCAGTCCCATAAAATAAGAGAAATGCAAAATTGTATCTTTTCTGGCGGGTCTGACTGGTTTTAAACAGGTGTTTGAACTGAGTTTTAGTGGGTGAGTGGTCACTAGCGATCAGGCTACTCCAAGCTGTAGCTGAGACTCTGGGTGTTGCTCAGGTCATCCGTTACAGCATCTGCTGTGGCCCATGACGCCTGTGGATGACCTGTTTGACGCTAGCTCCCCAAATGTAGGTCCGAGGTCGCTCTGTCTTCCTTCTAGGCAAGCATGGATGGCACGACTGCTGTGTTACCAGAGCAGACTGAGCGCAAATTGATTCACTCGCTTTCTTCGTGCTCTGTAGGGTGGATCCACAGTGTAACAGGAGGGCGCGGAAAACTGCCTCTACCTCTCACAGGGTTAGGCGCTGACACGCATAACAAATGGCGTAACTGCGGGCGTCGGTTTCGTTCGTTATCTTACGTCACGTCCGGCTGCTACGACGGCTCGAAGCCACCGGCTCAATATCTCCTTGGTATCTGTTGGTGCGGCACACATAGCTGCCAATGTTGATCTATCTGTGGCTCCACGACAATATTGAAGCAGACTTTAATTACAACTTAGAGATATTTATTTAACAATGAAGAGTGGGTAAAATTTAGAGAACGTCAAGCTTCGGAAGTGTTTAGTGAGAGATGTTCGAGTAGTAAGTCAGAGTTACTTTTCAAGAAATAAGTGTTGAATTAGCCTTACTGCATAGAGATGTTAAAGCTGTTTTGAGTATGAATTTCAAGAATGTATGAAAGCGTTCGAGTATGAAATATCTCAAACAAGAGAGGATTTCTGAAACGGAACTAATTAATAGAAAAAAAAGCGTTAACGATACTAGGCGAGACACCCATAATCGTTATGTAACTGCAGAGGGAAAGTATGTGTAGATATTACAGTAGAATCTAAGCAAGTACATTAGCTCAGCAAGACGCGCGGATTGCTCACTCTGTTAGACGCGCCGCAGCTTCGAGTCCCCCCCCCCCCCCCTCCGGGCATGGATGTGTGTTTTGTTCCTAGCATAAGTTAAAGTTAGTTTAAATAGTCTGTAAGTCTAGGGACCAATGACCCCAGCAGCTTGGTCCCTTAGGTATTCACAAACATTTGAACATCAATGCAGTAAGAAGGGTGGAACGTGCTTCTTCGATTATCAGAGCTCTGTGAGTTACTGACTGATCACCATTAACAAACGTAACAAACCTGACGGACATATGTGTAAGGTACCGGACAATATCAGAGGTAACGTTTTGAAAACCAATACTAAGATACCTCAAGCTTAGTATAATAACTAGTGAAGATGCCACAAAATGTATTCACAGGGTACGTGGGAAGACGATGACAACTGAACCAGAAAAGAAAATTGTTGTCACTGCAAAGAAAGCTAGAACCATCATAAAGTAGCCATACAAATTAATCGACGATATTAACAGTGAATAAGAAAAATTATGGCTACACTAGTTATTTGCAAATCATCCAGTTGATTTTCTGCACTGATCTGCACTTTGGAATCATTTGACGGAGTTTTACCTAAATCTAGGTCATAAAAAGAGAACCAAAGAATGTGTTGGTTTTTTTTAAAAAATGGCTCTGAGCACTATGGGACTTAACAGCTATGGTCATCAGTCCCCTAGAACTTAGAACTACTTAAACCTAACTAACCTAAGGACATCACACAACACCCAGTCATCACGAGGCAGAGAATTGGTTTTTTTTAGAGGTGCTGCTACTGGTTAGGGTTTTAAATACCTTCTTAGATAACACACAGCATTATTTAGAAAGTTGGCGAGCGAGTACCGAAACTTTCTGGCCAATACGCAACTCAACCTGTCCAAACAGTTTTCATCCATACTTGGTTCCATTTGCTGCTCGCTTCAAAGTCTCTAACCACTCGCGTACGATTAATTATCGATGGAATCTGAGTACCTTTGGCGACTGTACCATGGAGTTGGAAGGCTCTTGGTTATTTAGAACTAGAACTGGGGGAAGCAAGGTCGGTTAACTTGGAAAGCTCTTTCAGCACATCCTACAGTCAGCAAAGAAACATGTGCCCCATTGTATGCCGTGTGAATCAGCAGTCTATAAGCGGTACCGAGATCTTTCACGACTTACTTAGATGAAGGATTATACGGTATAATGAAATGGGATCCGATTTCATCTTACGTCTCCTTGTGGTGTTTTGTCACTATCGAGGTCTGTACTGTGGTCCATTGTCAAGAATCATACAGCTCACTGTACCAATTTCCTGCAAGAAATGATTCATAATGGCAGCCGTCGCTGTATTGCCAATAACCATTTGTAAGGGCATAAAAGCCACAAATTTTCAGGTCAGTTCAATTGCAACAAAGATGTAGCAGTAGTCTGTGTTAGTCAACGAAATATGTGCAAACACATCAGCCACAAGACACTAATTTCCTCGAAATTATCGGATGGTTAGGCTCTGCGTGTGATACTGTTGGCAGTTTCGCCTCTTGACGCGTCTTAGGCATTCTCAGCACACGCCGAGTCCCCATCTACATATTATGGAATTAACGTGCTTCCTTTAACCTACACAAACATTTATGAAGCTGTATAACACACTAATTTTTCTACTAACTCCTCTGGGGCTACCATTAGTTCTCGAGAATTTCCCGAAAGTCGATGCTTAAAGAGTGAATTGTTTTTCACTTCATAATAGTTGCATGAGAGCGATTAGTCACCGTCATAACGTTTCTGTTTTACTCCTCTCAACAATAGATCTTTGCCTGGCTCACGAACAATTTTCCCCGTTGAGGATGTTACGTAATTCTGACATGTCACATTTAGAAGCATACTCATGTTCAGAAAGAACGGAACACCTTCGATGACTGCAGATAGAACTTTCATATTCATCGGACATGTATATTAGCATGTTGTGCAAAAACGATAAGCATTTCATTTACCTCGACACAGGGTCTGTCCTGGGCCATGATGACTTTTTCGAAGGGTGAAGACATCGACGGCCATAAAGTGCGAATGGTGTCGTTTTGTACAGCCATCCGTGCTACATCTACCTGGTTCCCAAACTCATCTGCAGTTTTTGGCATTGGGCCCCAGCGCCACACCCGTTGTTTCACGACGCATTTTAGATGTGCGACAAGTACGGAGATCTGGCGCGCCAGAGCAAAAGGCTGGCCTCCCCGAAACCAAGAGATGCACCTGCTCATGCATTGTCTTGCTGGAATATGGTGAAGTCCATTTACACGGCAAAGCATGCCACACTGGACCTCGATAATTGATGTTTGCTACCCGGCCCCCGGTACCCACGCCTCGTCATACTGCGTGGATGGTGGTGAGAAGGAAAAAGAAGAAGTACATACCGCTATAAATTTGTCTGCTGCTGCAAAGAAAAATTAGTACACTGATTATTTGTAAGTAGAAAGAGTAATATGTATAAATTATCAATATCTCTCTGCCTCCATGACCTATCCCTCACGCCATCTAGGGTTGCCCCATGGCAACTAAGCATCCATTCCATCTCCTCCACGCAGCCGATCATCTCTTTGAACTGGTGCAGAGTCATCTTTTCAGGTCTCCTACATAATATGTAACATATTGATTTCTTTTAATAAAAACGTATACGTAAAAGTACAAAAATTTTTTTAAACAATATGCACCTATATGAGACCGGTAATGACTTCTGCTTCTCTTCGAAACAAAGCCCTCCCTATTTCTCCAACGAATTCGTCTACAACATTGAATATGTCTCAGACCACAAAGTATTACATTTACGATGAAATTTTTTGGAAAGAAATTACATGTAGACGTTACTAAGAGTATTAATAATTTACTGACACTGATTCTGCTGCTGTTGCTGCTTCTCAGCATCCAGTTCTTCAGTTACTAGCTGGACATATACTGAAACAAAAAGGCGAAATATATTCAATACTGCCACTACAAAATCCTCACTGAAGCCGGCCGGTGTGGCCGAGTGGTTCTCGGCGCTTCAGTCTGGAACAGCGCGACCGCTACGGTCACAGGTTCGAATCCTGCCTCGGGCGTGGTTGTGTGTGATGTCCTTATGTTAGTTAGGTTTAAGTAGTTCTAAGTTCTAGGGGACTGATGAGCTCAGATGTTAAGTCCCATAGCGCTCAGAGCTATTTGAACATCCTCACTGAAACGGTACGATTGATTTCGAACGGCGAAACAATCTACAGGAGCCTCAGACTCGTTGGTGACAACATACATGTCGTACTGCGAAGATAAAATTTAACAGCTGCCCCGATCGGGACTCGAACACAGGATCTCCTGCTTACAGGGCAGACCCTCTATCCGACTCAGCCATCGACGACACAGAGGATGCAGGGACTTATCTCTCGTACGCTCCCCGTGAGACCCGCATTTCCAACTTTACTGTCCACACACTTTATTAGTAGTGCCTCTGCCCATTCATTACTCGCGGCAGTCAGTCTACCGATTCCCGTAAGAGTTCGGGAAACTTGAGTGCATCCGCACTGAAGAAGAACATTGCCCCTTAAGCCTTAAAAATCTATACGAAGATGATATCTTTCCATTTCTGCTTGCTCAGTGTACAGAATGAATAACATAGGAGATAGGCAACTATTCTGTGTCACTCCCTTCTCAACTGTCACCTCCGTTTCATGCCGCTCAACTATTATAACTGCCGTCTGGTTTTTATGGACCTCATAAAGCTGCCTTTTAAACCTGCTACCTTCAGAATTTCAAAGTCAACATTTCCGGTCAACATTGGCAAAAGCTCTCTCTTAATCAGATGGTTCAAATGGCTCTGAGCACTATGGGACTCAACTGCTGAGGTCATTAGTCCCCTAGAACTTAGAACTAGTTAAACCTAACTAACCTAAGGACATCACGAACATCCATGCCCGAGGCAGGATTCGAACCTGCGACCGTAGCGGTCTTGCGGTTCCAGACTGCAGCGCCTTTAACCGCACCGCCACTTCGGCCGGCTCTCTCTTATTCTACAAGTGCTATAAACATAGGTTTGTGTTCCCTTAACCTAGGATCAATATTGCATTTCATGTTCCTACATTTCTTCGAAATTCAAACTAATTCTCCTCGAGCTTGGCTGCTACTTGTCTTCGAGGTTCAAATTCAAATAGCTCTAAGCACTATGAGACTTAACATCTGAGGACGTCAGTCCCCTAGAATTAGAACTACTTAAACCTAACTAACCTAAGGACAGCACACACATCCTTGCTCCAGACAGAATTCGAACCTGCGACGGTAGCAGCAGTGCTGTTCTGGACTGAAGCGCCTAGAACCGCTCGGCCCCAGCGGCTGGCTGTCTTCCAGGTCTTCAGTAAATAATTCATGTTAGAATTTTGCAATTTTAACTTATTAAATTAAGAGTACAGTAATATTCACACTTGTCAGTATCTGCTTTCTTTGGAATTTGAAGTTTTAGGCTAAATCGCCTGTCTCAAACTACTTGCGCACCAGATAGAACAGTTTTGCCATTGCTGGCTCTCCCAAGGCTGTCTATAGTTCTGACCGAATATCGTATTCTCCAGGGACCTTGTTTCGACTTAGGTCTTTCACTGCTCCATCAAATTCTTTTCACAGTCTCTCCCATCTCATTCGCACTTACGTTCACTTCCCTTTCTATAATGCTGCTTTCATATTCATCTCCCTTATCTGCACCCTCTACTTCTGTTCCCATGTTTAAGCTTTACCTTCTTTGATTAGTACTGGTTTTCCATTTGAGCTCTTGTTAGTGATATAGATGCTTCTCTTTCTTGCAAAGGCCTCTTTCATTTTCAGTTTGTACGTCTAATGACATACATTTCTATGTCCTTACATCTGTCGTCTAACGACTGCTACTTAACCCTGTTGCAAGTTTAGTCAGTCTCAGTTCTAGTCAATCGTTGCCTAATATCCCCTCTGAAATTTTCAAAATAGTAAGGCTTTTTCGGTTTATTGTGGTCCCACTACCATAATTTTCTATCTTTTCGCAATTTTTTCAATTTGATCTGCAGATTATAACCAATAAATTGTGCTCAGAGCCCTCATCAGCCCTGGATAACTGTTATAACAAGAACTGGTTGCGGAATGGCTGTCCTAAAATTACATACTGAATATGAAATTATCCGATGTGCACAGGTCTCTTCCACGTATACGACCTTCTCTCACGATTTATAAGCGAAGCGTTGGCGATGATAAATTATGCTCTGTGCAAAGCTCTTCCGGGTGGCTTCCTCTTTCATTCCTGTCACCCAGTCGATATTCACCCACTATTTTTCCTTCTCTTACCTTTCCTACTATCGTATCCCAGTAGCCCATCATAATTAAATTTTTTTCTCCCTTAACTATCCTAATAACGTCTTATATCTCATCATATATTTCTTCAATCTCTTCACTATCTGCAGCGCTAGATTGCACATGAAATTGTACTACTGTGATGGGTGTGGGCTTAGTGCGAAACTTGGCCATGATAATGCTTTCACTACGTTGTCCATAGTAGCTTACATGCATTTCCTTTTCTTATTCATTTTAAACCTACTGCTGCACTATCCATATTTGTTTTTAATTTACATGCTTATATTCACGTGACCAGAAGTTCCATTCCTCCTCGTACTCAGCTTCACTGATCTAAACCAGATCTAACTTCAACCCATAAATTTCTCTTGTGAATTTTTCTGACGTATTTACTCACTTAAGGGATCTAATATTCCACACTCCGATCTCTAGAGCGCCCCAGTTATTTATCTCCTGATGACTACATTCTCTTTTCCTAAATACTCCCTGCCTGGAGATCCCTACAGGGGACTTTTTTACCTATGGTACATTTTCCTCAAGTGGATGTCATCATATTTTAACAATAAGTCGAGGTGCATGACGTCGAGAAAAACTCGATCTGTAGTTTCCCCTTGCTTTCAGCTGTTCACATTGCCAGCAGAGCAAAGCCTCTTCGGTTGATGTTACAAGGCCATATGAGTCAATCACGTAGACTTTTACCTCTGTAACTAGTGATAAACTGTTGCCCCTCTTCCAGAACCATACATTTGCTGGCATCTCACGGGTATCCCTCCATTGTGTTTGCAGCTACGCTATGGCTACGTGAACCGCAGAAGCACACAAGACACCCTATCAATGGAAAGGTCCAGCGGTCACCCACAGTCCATCCTACCAGATTCGTTGGTACCAAACACGGATAGAAATATTGCAGTGAGAGAAAAAATAGCAACAATAATACTAACAATATGAAACTATTAATGAAATAAGTTTATTGAGTTATAGAAGAAGGTTGATGATTTAAAATGAAATCTAATAAAAATGTTATTTAAATTAAAACCGACTGGTTGTTCGACTGGTGCAATCAATAAGGTTTCTTAGAATTTTATTACCGAATTCCGTACTATTTGAAGAGAAAAGAGAAAAATAAGAAAATAACAAGAATGAGACTAAAGCTATACACATAACCAGTCCAACGAGGTCCAAGCCAGCGACCATCCTTGCTTTAGCTCACAAAGCGAGCATGGCGCCAAGCAGCATACATGACACTACTTCATTTGGCATTCGTCCATTACTCTGACGGTATTTAAAGCAGACAGTTCAAACTTGAAATACAAAACCAGCTGAAATTTAAGTGTGGTCGAAAAATTAAATTAATGATGCTGATGTTGTATAAACATGACTCTTCAGATTAACTCATTAGTATGAAATGACAGTATTACGAGAATGAAGCAGCATCGCTGAGCACAAATCCTGAAAGATATTGAACGCATCGTGAACAATATTGCCAAATCTCAACTGCTCTATGAAACTGAACAAATTCGTCGACAGCTCACCATGTCCTCACTGCTAACCACTTCCTGCTCCAGCCACAAATCAGTTGCGTACTTATCCTGTTCGGCTTGCACATAAAGCTCACTTTAACAAAAGCTAAAAGTGCGTGTCTGACGACTTTGTTCAAAAAACAGGAAACAGGAAGACAGTACAGGCTATTAATCTCAAACGGACAATATTTATGTAGGGTCTGGTGTCATACACAACTATAGTATTAGTAATGCCACCAAAACATAGAGGAATTATGCATAATATAGCAATAGATCGATGTCACAGGGTAATATATCAAATTCTGGATTCACAAGACAAATCGGAATGCATGGCGACCGAAGAAGAAAAAAAAATCCTGAAGAAATAGGCAAGTATGCTGTTGCACACTTTCATACATTTTACGCCACCATATCTGTCACACAGACAAGGTAGTTCATTGTTTCCACAAATTTTCTTCGCTTGTTTGATACCAAGGACAAAGGCCTTGCCAAAATGGTACCACTGGTTTCAGGAATATCACTGACGTTAGGCGCTGTAAATGTTGCCTAATACATGGATAGGTTGCCATCCGGGTCTGTCAAATGCTGTTGGCAAGCGGGGTGCACTTGGTCCTTGTGAGACCAATTTACGAGCTACTTGATTGAGTAGCAGCGGCACTGGTCATGCAAACGGACTTCCTCAATGAGTGCACAGAAAAAGTAGAGCTACATATCTCCTTTCATAAAACTGAGTTCTTCTGCAAGAAATTAAAAATACCAAATTTGAACACAAAGTATATCAGGATCAACAGGACCACACACATCAAGTACCTAGGCGAACTGCTCGAACCGACAGGAAATGAGAAAACTGCCCAGAACATCGGGTTATGGAAAATTAAGGGAGCCTTGTACAAAACACAGAATATTTACAACAAGAAATGTCTGCCTACCTACACCAAAATTAGTCACTAAATCTCTGTAATCAGACCTGAGGTGTTATACGCCAATGAGACACACGATGTTACACACAAAGATCGAACCTGAGAACATGCTCACACAGGAGAGAATAATCATTAGGGGAATTATTGGACCAAAACGCACGGACGAAGGATATAGGCTTCGCCGCGCGGGATTAGCCGAGCGGTTTAGGCGCTGCAGTCATGGACTGTGCGGCTGGTCCCGGAGGAGGATCCAGTTCTCCCTCGGGCATGGGTGTGTGTGTTTGTCCTGAGGATAATTTAGGTTAAGTAGTTTGTAAGCTTAGGGACTGATGGCCTTAGCAGTTGAGTCCCATAGGACTTCACATACATTTGACCATATAGGCTTCACTCCAGGGACACCACAGAGAAGTTCTGCAACACCACAGCGGACATTAGAAAGAGGCGACTAAACTTTTATGGACACGTAAAAGACCACTACAACATGGATGACAAAAGCCAACATTGATCTGGAGAGAGCTCAGATAGATTCAGCGGACGTCATGGACAAAGGAGTTTTATAGACACCAGGTCTACAAGTGGGTAATGACATCAGAGAAAACAGTACCTAAAGCCCAAAGGCCAAAGTGGACTGACGGAGGGGAAGAGAGCCTTTAGTGAACGAATGAAGGAGTACTGGAACAACAGCAAAAACAAGTAGTCATGAATGTATCGCGTGGTCTTATAAAAGGCCTGTAAGGTATGTAATAATAATAATAATAATAATAACAACAGTTTAGCTTATCTGACAAAAGGAAGAATTGATTTTGTGGAACTTTTAGTTTCGTACATAATTGAGTAAGGGTAAGGCAATAGCGAAATAATGCGTAAGCTTTTACAACTCTCCATTTCGAATTTTTGTGTAAGTGGGAGTTTAAGTGCTTTTCCATTTTTTAGGACAAATGTACAAGGTCCCTAAGAGTTGCATTAGTTCACGAATTTATTTCTGAGCTGAAAATCAGATATTCTTACGTTGCACCCACACAAAAACTTTTGCAGACTGTACACTTCCTTGTTAAATGTTCGCTTGTAGTCACGCTTATTTGATATCTTCTCTCTCTGTATCAAAGGGTCTGTTCTCGGAGGCCCTACTTTCTTTGTGGCTAACTTTTCCTGGTAATTTACTTTTCTGTTCCCTGAACGAGATTTTCACACTGCAGCAGAGTATGCACTGATACGACATTTCCTAGCAGATTAAAGCTTTGTGCTGGACCGAGACTCGGAATCGTGACCTTTGCCTTTCGCAGGAATGTGCTGTACCTACTGAGCTACCCAAGCATGGCATACAACCAGTCTTCACTGTTAGCATTCAAAATAGATTCAATAGAGTTCATGTTCACACTGTACACGGAAGCTGATTCCTGCACAGTAAACAACCAACTCCAAACACGAAATGCCGTTTCTGGAAATGATTAAATTCAAGTAGTAATGTATACTAACATGGTCACTTGCCTAAAACACAAACAAGGCGCTGTGATTCGTAGGGGCCTAAAGCACACTGCTGTCGACCCCTCATTTAAGTGAATATCAGAGAAGCCGGTGATACAGCCGCTCGTGAATTTTCATATATACAATGTGGGCCTCCATCATGGATAAACCTGACTCACCATAAAATCAACAGATTTCGTAAGCATGAATAAATGCTACAACCTCACAATCGACGGTGATGTGGTTTATGACCTTATGATTCTCAGCACCTCAAATGCATTACTGTATGATAAAATTCACAACCTAATGTACTGTAACTCATTCAAAAACCTGCAAAATGTATTTGCTATCAGTACAGCTTGAACATATACTGACGTCCGAATAAATTTATTACAGTATATAGCGAACCGAATTAGCATATGTGAGGAGTGTGGTATCATCTAGCATGATCTACGTCGAGCGAATGCGGATAAAATTCTGCCGCAGTGTGCTGCCATCTGATGGCAATGACTTGGACTTCTAGTTGAGTGCAAGGGCTACCTGTACATATCGTAAACCGTTCACGTTGCATATCAAATCTGTATGTATTTGGCCCTTAAGGTAATTACCGAACGATGACCTCGCTGTTTGGTCTCTACCCTCAAACACTCCACTCCAATCCTTAAGGCAATTACGTCACGCGTGTTGCACATGGACAAAAGCTCCTTAACACGTGCACAACTGAAGGTGTGCTCGTGACCCTGATTCCATGTTTCACAGAGTCTAGTGGAGCAGTAGCGCGCTAGATTTAAGTGCCGTATCTTTCAGATTGTAGCATTCAAAACATTCAAAGAAAAATAATCAATAAAACAGCAAGGTCTCTTCTGGCAACATAGCTGCCTGACAATGCTCGCCGGCCGGAGTGGCCAAGCGGTTCTAGGCGCTACAGTCTGGCGCCGCACGACCGTTACGGTCGCAGGTTCGAATCCTGCAACAGGCATGGTTGTGTGTGATGTCCTTAGGTTAGTTAGGTTTAAGTAGTTCTAAGTTCTAGGGGACTGATGACCTCAGAAGTTAAGTCCCATAGTGCTCAGAGCCATTTGAACCGTTTTTGACAATGCTCATGACATTGCGAGGTTTTTAAACTCTCTCGGCGAGAAGAATGCGTTTTCGTAGCTGGAAATCTGCGTGATCGGATCCCAACACACAGTCCAGCACTCTCACAATTCCACATTTTCTTTATATTCGATTTTTTGGATGCTTACGGCTTGCAGCTAAATCGATTTGATGCTATACAACAAAGAAAGCCTTTCGGCATGTCAGTGTTAAGTCCGTACTGCCAGCAATGTAATGATTTACAATATCAACGAGGCAGGCAAAAGTGAGAGAATTACAATTGGCGACAGAATGAATCCTCAGTTAACTTAGCAAAGCACTTCAACGATTACATCTCAACAGTAATTACTATATAAATGGGCTGTTAGTTCAATGCTAACAATGCCTTTTGGATGCAGTCATGTAGTAAATTCGCAGGAAAAAGTACCGACTTCAGGACACAGCGTCACAGTGAATATGATAAACTGCTTTCATATCTTCCGATTTGAGGGTTCTGGATACTGAAAAATCCATTAATTGACGGTGTTCGCGCCTGCTGGCACATAGTAAACATCATGACACTATTCATTCTTTTGGACTATAGACATAAACTGAAGGGAAAGAAACAGCAATCGAATTAAGTCAGACTGTAGTGGATGTTTAGTTTGGTAGGCAGCAAACTATTTGATGTCTGCAGAAATAAAACGGATCTAATATTTATACTGGAAAAGGGAAAACAACATTTCTTGCAAAAGAATCACGCTTACATCCAAGACAAATTTGAATATTACAAAGGCATTTCTGAAAGCATTGGTCACCCATCCCTATGTTATTAAATTGTGTAGGATGTCGTCAGTGCTCATAAACAGTATCCCTAATAAGCGTTAAAAATGATCAGAGTCACAGATATTAGAATAATACTCGTTGGTGGATTATTCAGGTTTCTACTCTTTTTAGACCGCCAGTCACACCAAATGTCTGAAATTTTGAGAGCACAAGGGCTCGTGCCAGACCGGATGCCCGAAATCGTACAGGACCCCAGCTATTAAAACGAATTGATTTTGGCACTTGTGTACTCATAACTTGCAACTCTGTAGGCTTTGTTTGGCAACTCTGTTTTCATGACAGTGATTGAAGTGTGTGGAGCTCTTTTATCGTGCTAAATTCGCTTGATTTTATTCTTGCTATCTCGACAAAACTTAAACTGTCCCATAGAGATGATGAATCTTTTTGATTCCAAGGAGCTCGTTTCATGCATACTCCACCCCTTCACTTGTGTTTGAGAGCTATCTATACCATCTACGATTATGCCTTATACGCATAGCTGTGAAGCGCTCACTTGGTGGTTATCATGGACTCGCTGCTGGGGGGCCAGAAAAAGGGCCCCAGAGTTCTCTGACGAATAAGGTGTTCCGACACGGGTGGCCTGGCTCGAAACTATTCGGAAAAATGTTATTGAATTTACTGTTAGTACCATTACATTCAGTAGTTAAGAATTCAGACAAATGGCGGTATAAAAGTTTAGACAACAATCGGTTTACACCGCCAGAAATTGTACTTAGACATCACACAGCTTATCGCTAGACCATGGGCTTCGACGTAGCAGAATAGCTAGAAGGCAAGATTTCCTCTAGGAACTGAAAAACCTGCAATGTTGCCAGTTTGTGCAGATAACCAGACTTAGCGTGTTACCAACGTGGCCATGTTATTTGTCCCATGTCCTGATCGATGCCTGAGGCGGCTCATTGGCCAGTTTTCATGTCAGAGAGTGTACGTCGTCACGAACTGCGCCGTTTCGCATGTTTGAATTAGAGTGAAGAATAAGTGGTAGATCTTCATAATGTTATGCCTTATCACTCTCTGTACCAGGCCTATTTTATGCACCCGTCCCTAGAAACCGGGCAATTTTACCAATATTAAAAAAATTACTGCATCAAATCTACTGTTTGGATTGTGGCAAATTTGGTACCATCTTGAAGCTGCACATTTCTACTTTAATTCTGAGTGAAAGAAACTACTTTACAATGCACAGCTTTAAGGTACAGTTATAGAAATCACTTAGATGTTTTAAGAATTTAGAAAAAGTCATACGAATAAGGGAATACAATTGTGATTTATTTTTAACCAAAATTGTGGCACTACATTACATGTTTCTGATAGTATACAGTATTACATATAAATTTCACACAGAATCATATTGTTTTTTAGTGTGGAAAATTTTAAAGCAAGGTTCCAGGCAGAGTGCAACGCCACACTGTTCACATTCGTATCGTGTCTCTTTGCGAGAAGCCTTGCCACTCTGTTTCTTGCTCCTGGAACTGCACACGTGACACACACGAGCAGCATACTTCTTAGTAGTTGCAGGTATGTGCTGCAAAAAATGTCTCTTTGTTAGCCGACCTACAGTTCCTTCATTTCTTGGAATGAATTCAAGTGTGTCGTCTTCAACAAGCTGAACTGCAAGCACTGTTATAAAGTCTGTTATTGTAATTTTCTTCCTGTGCACTGCATTGTACAGCCAAAATGCATTTGATACTCCCATAAGCAGCAAATGGAAATATAATTTTCGCCACCATTTCACAGTTCTGTGCTGGAACGGATTGTACTGCAGGCGTTGGTCTCCAATATCCACTCCAATTTTATTGAGGTTGTAATCAAGTACCTGAAGTGGTTTCAATACTACAGACCCATTTCTCTTAGTATGCGTACCAAATGTTGCTTGATGCCTTGTAGACAATGTATACACATCTCTCTTATCTTTCCACTTCATTGCCAATACATTATCTTTACGCCGAAAAGACATTTCGCCCTTTTTCAGCTTAGCAGATACTAAATCTTTAGGCAATCCTTTCCTGGATTTGTTCACAGTACCAACAGCTCCAGTGCCTTTCTCTGCCAGTTGCTGAAATAGCTCTGGACTGGAATAAAATCGATCTAAATACACAGTGTGGCCTTTGTTCAGCAAGCTGCTGTCAGACAACAATCGCAAAATAACCGCAGACGAAGAATTGTCAACAATATGCTTACCAGCATAAACTTCAAAATTTACAACATAGCCACTACTGGCTTCAGCAACAGCATATACTTTCAGTCCATACTTATGAGGCTTATTTTGCATGTAAACACGGAAACTCACACGACCTCGAAATGGGCAAATTCCTTCATCAATTGTCACTTTTTCTGAGGGACGATATGCCTGGATACATCGCTCCTTCAAATTATTATAATATGGCAAAACTTTGTAAAGTGGATGAAATCCATCTTCGCCTGGTTTTTTCTGATTTGAATTGTCAACAAGATGCAAGCATGACAGTATCTGAGTGAAACGCAAACGGCTCATGACATGGGGACAAAAGTTACAACTAAGAACAGGATTAGTGCTCCAATGGTCCGCAATTTTTGGCTTTTTCGAAACACACATGTGGAAAATAATACCCAAGAAACGCCTCATCTCACTTATAGTCACTGGCTTCCACGAACTCAAAACTGAATGGGGCTTCAGATTATTTCCTCTTCTTTTCTTCTGTATTGTCTGTGATGCATACAAATTTGTCTGTCTCTTGAGTTCATTTACGTCACTGTCAGTAAGGAACACTTTACTGCAATCCAGTACAGAACTCGACTCATCAATATCCACTAGTATCTGCCTGGGTGTCGTGTTGACAGGCAGAGGTCGGTAGGTGTCAACTGCAGTCCACTCACTGTCTTTCGGATACGGCACAGCTGCTGGATTTGAAGCAACACCTTCAACATCATTCTCGTCTTCATCTGAAGACAAACTGTCATCAATCTCGTCTTCTAAAAAGAATATCACATTATGTGTAACTACATACATCGTTTACACATGTTCAACAGATATGTGCGTACTGCACAATTACGTGGAAAATTCGGAAATACGTACCTTCAAACACACCATTGCATTCAGAATCGTCTGAATCACTCTCTACATTATCCAGAGTGTCGCTATGATTGATCAAATCCGCAATTTCTGCGTCTGATAAACCGCGCCGAAACATGATGACAAACAACTGAATGATATACAGACTGAGAACGCAAAGATAAGTTTTAACATGAATTACAGCGCTGCCGTGACATCTATGGACGCATTTTGTTAATAAACATCTGAAAAACGTATAGCGCTGGCCAAACCCGTAGAAATAACGTTGCAGTGTTTTGAATGAAATTAAATGTAGCGGCCCGTAAATTTTACGGGCTTGGTGATTTTCGCGCGATCCCAGGCCCGTAAATTTTACGGGCTTGGCGCTTAGAGTGTTATGAGTAATGAAAATGAAATGATCATATGATATCATTTTCCGGGGAATCACAACCTCGCGTTCCTCAGCTGCCAAACGTAAGTCATCTCTTATGTTACCTCTAAAGTGACTTGCACGTGAGTGATGGTAAAATTACTCTAAACTCAACATAACACGTAGTTCCTGTGCAGGGTAAAAAAAAAGAAGCAACCTCCCACGAGGCTGGGAATCGAAATGGGGCTCTACGCGACGTAGTCTGGCACGCCAGCCTCTCACTTACAAAGGCGGACTGGTTAACAGTAATAACTGAAGATTAATGTAGCAAAATGTCTTTAATTGCTATGCGTAGACTGGTAGAGTGCACCAATAAAAATTCGGCTCCATGCACACTACTTCTATGGCTTTAAAAGGAGAGAACAGTAATCTGTGGTAAAATAACAGCTGAGGAGTTACATTAATGACACCTGCAGGGTGTTTTCATAAGAGTGTGCCAAAATTTAACAGGACACAAGGATACTCAAGTGAAAAATTTGACGCAGGGGATCTGGGTTCGGAGGAGCCAGCTTAAGGAGATAATAGGAATAAAATCACATTACTGTGTAGCTTTTGTTACATTAGTTACAATTAATTGCAAATACCAACAACGACACGATGAACGTACCATTTGTATTGAATCTTACAAAATGGGCTGAATCTGATGGCCATCGACCACAGTGCAACCATGACATCGACGAATGGTGGCCTACGTTGCAATGCACTCGTTGTTGAAAGGCGGTGCCGGGAACGATTTTCTAACAGGTGTCCTCCGCCACGACGAGTGTTTATTTCTCTCGACTGACGAATGCGTAAGACTGGTTCATTGGAAAGAAGAAAACGAGAGGGACCTAGCAACATGAGGACCACTCGCATACAAGGTGCGTGTCAGCGAGTTCTGCTACACTGTACCGGTACTGCTCCAATGTATTGTACTGCACATCTCTGAACAGCACTGAGTAGTGAGGGCGTTTGTCGTTGTTTCATAGCACATTCTGTCATGGGACAATGTACATACGATACTACAGAGTCACTTTATGGAAAAATAAAGTAAACAAAGTCTGCATCATGACATCCTAGTAATCTGGCTCGTCCTCCCTGTTTCCTTGCAGGGAAAAAAGAATGTACACGTAAATATACAGTGAAGTACGTATATAAACACGTACATATGCTATGTTGTGAGAAATGTAGAAAACATTAATCCTTGACAAATCGGTAGCCAAGTTTGCCTCCATGCTTCCCTCAGCTGGTTTCTCTGACCCCAGGTTCTCTACCTCAAATTGTACAATGGAGCATTCTCTATGTCCTGTTACATTTTTGCACACTCTTACAGAAACACCCTGAATAGTGCAGGTGTGAGCAGTAATACACTGAATATCCTGACGCAATTATTCGGGACCAAGACATTGTTGGCCGATGTTGAAAACTTATCTTTGTTAATTTAATATCGGATTGATTAATGCTGGTATGTTGTTTACATACATTAAATGTACTTAATCGTTAAACTCGCCTGTACAGCCATGAGTGGTAAAGCGCCAATTTGAGGATAGAAAGCTCTCGGCGAATGCTGGCTAGCCAGGATTTGGTTTTGCTCCTTTTTCTACGTTCTTTTGGATGAGTAACGGCGTCGAATCGTAATCGTGAAACATTTAATCGATTCCCAAAGACTTAGACAACTTTCCATGGTTTTCAGATTAATAACACTCCGCGCAGACAGTTGGCGCACGCATGCAATTCGTCCAGGGGTGTTAAAAGGGGGGGGGGGGGCGTGAGGTGGCTACAGGAAGGGATACGGCCATACATTCAATTAATCACAACACCGTTGCTAATTGTGTTGGCCTTGCGCCCATGCGGCAAAAGAAAGAGAAGAAATGGTACAAGCAGTAGAAGTTACCGAGATTCTAAGTCCACTGCGCATTAAACACTGAGCCATGTCCTTGTTTCCTACGCTTGTAAATGCTGGGAAACGACAGGAAAACCTTAGTATGAATGATATGGCAGGTTTTTGAAACTCTCTTTAGACTGTCTCCGAGTGATTTACGCTAAATACAAGAACCATAAAGCAATCCTCCAACTTCAATGCTTATAAAGGATCTGTTAAAGAAATGTGTTCCAGCAACCGCCGTTTTGTTACTGCGACAAGCAATGCAAGAGTGATATGAGAACTGAGGGCCTCATAACCGTGTATCTATTGTATCTAACACAACGCTTCATCAGCAACCTTATTTTTATACCGTTAATACACTTTTAGCTGCTGTTATACATTATTAGCATTTTGTTTTTGTGGGGGTCAACCGTCTCATTACGTTTGTAAGTAGGCTGTTTAGGTTTTTATTTTGGTAACGTCATGTAGCACTCTGTATGAAAATCACTAACTGTGTTGTGTGCAATCTGTGGCTGGTTGGCATTGTTGTAATATTCACTGTTGTAGTGTTTGCAGTTGGAGGTGAACAGCGCGTAACGTTGTGCAGTTGGAGGTGAGCCGCCAGCAGTGGTGGATGTGGGGAGAGAGATGGCAGAGTTTTGAGAGTGGACGATCTGGACGCGTGTTCGTCAGAAAAAGGAAATTTGTAAGACTGGATGTCATGAACTGAGATATATAATGACTTTTGAACACTATTAAGGTAAATACATTGTTTGTTCTCTATCAAAATCTTTCATTTGCTAACTATGCCTATCAGTAGTTAGTGCCTTCAGTAGTAAGAGTCTTTCTTTTAGCTGGCAGTATTGTCGCTCGCTATATTGCAATAGTTCGAGTAACGAAGATTTTTGTGAGGTAAGTGATTCATGAAAGGTATAGGTTATTGTTAGTCAGGGCCATTCTTTTGTAGGGATTATTGAAAGTCAGATTGCGTTGCGCTAAAAAAAAAATATTGTGGGGCAGTTTACTGATGATCAGAACAACTAGAGCGAAATGTTTGAGTACGTTCAATTTTGCTCAGCTGTTTGAAAATCTACATTCACTGTGATGAGGGATACTCTTATCTTCAAATATAATTTGCATTAATAATATGATATTTACTTTGTTCAGATTTTTAGACATTATTTATTCTGTTCTGTGTTAATGCCCATGTGTGAAGTTAATGTTTCGAAAGCTCTTCTCATTATTTCATTTACTTATGTCATAATTCCTGTAACACTGATGTATATGTTTATTTCTATCATTTCGTAAAGCATCTATTACTACAAATGTAATCTGTATTATTATGTTCTTTAATGATGCATTCTGTATCTTCTGCCGTAAATTTGTAATGGACACAATTTCTTCAAATTAAGTTCATTTTACTGCACACGTTTCTGTTGGTCATAGTATATGTATAATATGTTAAAAAAAAGGGGTCTGTTAGCGTTTGTGCATTTGTTAATAATTCAGCAAGGGACTGGTTAACAGCTTTGCTGGTTTTAAGGACATTTCAAAAATTTTATTTGTGAGAGCACAAGTGGTTGTTTATGGACTTGCTACATTGTCCGCAAGACTCTTCAACGGTGATTGTGCACCCGCACAGTCGCAACAGATGGCTGCATGCCATCTCTACAAGGACTACAGTTGGTCTGCACCTTTGATGGCCCACCAATACCATTATCTCTACAAGGACTACAGTGGGTCTGCACCTTTGGTGCCCCACCAATACAATAATCTCTACCAGGACTACTGTGGGTCTGCTCTACGATGACCTACCCAGCAATATTCTTCAAAATTTCGACTGTGCTGTGGGTTTGCTATGTTGTGGCCCATTACCTGTCTGCATGTCAAGAGTCAGCACTGTCTTTCCGTTGGAAAGACAACACTACTTCTTCAAGATTACATGGAAATCCACTACTTTCGTATGCATTTTCTTTTACTGATCAGACTTTGTGCAATGTAATTAATACTGTGATTAATGATCAGAACTGTCTTTATGGACAGTGGACAATTTTTGCTTTTGGCTAACAGTGTATCAATAATTGTGTTCATCTGATAAATTTGTTAACATTAATATAAAAAAATTTACAAATATGTCTTGGGCACTGCCCAAAACCATTCGTAATATTTGTGGGGAGCTTGGGGGCTATGTAAGTAGGCTGTTTAGGTTTCTATGTTGGTAACGCCACGTAGCGCTCTGTATGAAAATCACTGTGTTGTGTGCAATCTGTGGCTGGCTGCCATTGTTTTGGGCAGGTGGATGCGAACAGCGCGTAGCGTTGTGCAGTTGGAGGTGAGCCGCCAGCAGTGATGGATGTGGGGAGAGAGATGTCAGAGTTTTGAGCGGACGATATGGGTGTGTGTCCGTCAGAAAAAGGAAATTTGTAAGACTGGATGTCATGAACTGAGATATATAACGACTTTTGAACACTATTAAGGTAAATACGTTGTTTGTTCTCTATCAAAAGCATTCATTTGCTAACTATGTCTATCAGTAATTAGTACCTTCAGTAGTTAGAATCTTTTATTTAGCTAGCAGTCTTCGCGCTCGCTGTATTACATTCGTTCGAGTAACGAAGATTTTTGTGAGGTAAGCGATTCATGAAAGGTTTAGGTTATTGTTAGTCGGGGCCATTCTTTTGTAAGGATTATTGAAAGTCATATTGTGTTGCGCAAAAAAAAAATATTGTGTGTCAGTTTAGTGATGATCAGAATAAGTAAAGAGAGAAATGTCTGAGTACGTTCAGTTTTGCTCAGCTGTTTGAAAATCAAATAACGTAAGAGGTTTATCAGCAGAGTCATTAATCATTTTCTAAGGGGACGTTACACGTTTTAAGAAAAAAAAACATCGTCCAAACAGGCAGCAGCATTTTTATTGTCCGTGCTGTTAGTACTTCCAACTGTCTGTCTTTTTCAAAGACTTATCACAACCCTAAAGCTCCTAATCCCATATGACTCAATAGCAAGCACATCTGTAAAGGTACACATCGCTTTTTTGTGCGTCTGTAGCACAAATACGAGTATAATCCAAAATTGCACTATTATATCTTATTTGTGCTACACAAGCACTGGAAAACAATATTTGCTTTTACATGCATACTGGACATTTAGGCAAATGTTATGTGCGGCTTGAGGCTTCTGAGAAATGTTTCAAAAGTACTGTAAGTGGAAATTAGCTAAACGTACATGCAATAAATATATTACAGTCGGTTTCGACGATGATGTAGTTCTTGAAGTACATGTCCTTAGTACACAAATTTTCAGGTAATAATGTAACATTTTTCCAGCGCTTAATTTATACTGTGGGGTATTCATTTTATCAGCGTACGTACATCTGTGTTATATGTAGTATTACTACTTTACTCTGCAGGAGGTGGACTTCTGGTGCTATCGTGGACTGCCTGCAGTGAAAGCTATTATCGGTGCTTCACAATTACTACCTCTACCTAAGCTAATAGTGCACGGCAGGAAAATACTGAAAGCAATTACTTCCATAAAATATATACTAGTATGCATCTGCAGGAATTTAAAGTATAACAACCAAATAAAACAAGTAGCAGTAAAGGGAAATTGCAGATTAAATCTAACTGGAAGAGACCTTTGGAATGATGACCGTCAGGAAGGGGCGAAGCTTACGAACCCCTCGTTCGACCAATAGTTTAGTATTTCAATGAAATGAATACCCCCAGCTGCATACAGGCGTTGATATAAGTCAACGGGGACAGTTGAAAATGTGTGTGGTATCTGTTCTTTCGACATGTTCGAAGCACATTGTTCATCAGTCTGTCATCGACAGAGGAAACAAAGAAGACCCAGATTCATTTAGAATGCATTGCAGTGACGACAAGTAACTCCAGTGACAGAGGCTGAAAGAGAGGTATTCTCCATAACGGTGTGACTTGAACCTGCTAGAGTTTACGGTCCTACATTACTCGAAAATTATATTTCTCCCTCCTATGCGAAAGAACTGCGAAGCTAACCGCGATTCCGTCCGCCTCGATAACTGAGTGCTCAGCGCGACGGAAAGCCATGCTAAGGGGCTCGGGCTCGATTCCCGGCTGGGTTGGAGATTTTCTTCGCTCAGGACTGGGTGTTGTGTTGTCTTCATTATCATCATCATCGTCATCATGTCATTCCCTTCGAAGCGCAAGTCGCCGAAATAACGTCAAATCAAAATGACTTACACCAGGCGACCAGTCTACTGGACAGGAGGCTCTAGTCACAAGACTTTTCATTTCAACAGAGATTCTAATCCACCAGAGTCTTATCGGCACTCGTTCTGCCCGAGAACCATTGGCGATTGGCACAATGGTACATAACGTATATTTCGTCACACGCTTGCGGAGTATAGATGTAGATAACTAATTTAAATTTCTTTCACAAAGATATGTAACAATTTATTCAGCTTAGAAATCGCTGCACCAAACCATCAGAGAAAATCCACGAGTGAGGCACCTGATCACACTGGCAGTCTGATCGAGACCATCACTGGCGGATCTGTCACGGTAAGCGGTTCCGTCAGTAGTGGTCCTCCATTGGACAATTGTGTGTGATTTGCAGTCACCGAATAAGGGCCTGAAGGTGCTTCTTAACCCCATGTTAAGCGAAGGCACTGTGACGAATTTAGTGGTTCAAAAAATGGTTCAAATGGCTCTGAGCACTATAGGACTTAACTGCTGAGGCCATCAGTCCCCTAGAACTTTGAACTACTTAAACCTAACAAACCTAAGGATATCACACGCATCCATGATCGAGACAGGATTGGAACCTGCGACCATTGCGGTCGCGCGGATTCTGACTGTAGTGCTTCAAACCGCTCGGCCACAACGGCCGACGAAATTAGTGGTAATGATAGTGTTAAGCATTAACTACAATTTAGCGTATCTTTTTTTTTTTTGCACGGATTACGTTTACAATTACACTCCATATTCGCTGAATTGGTACTACTGTCACGTGGCGTATACTAATCTTCAAATACAATGTGACATAGCTTTCTTTCAGAAATATCACATTCACATGTTCGTGTAAGGTTTTTTCTTTCCAGTGGGTGAGAGATGGACAGTACCCAAGGTTACGAAATTGGTCATCATTGATAGTCAGCTAGAAATGGAATGAATACGTACCAGCGCACTGGATACAGTAATTGTTGTTGTTGTTGTTGTTGTGGTCTTCAGTCCTGAGACTGGTTTCATGCAGCTCTCCATGCTACTCTATCCTGGGCAAGCTTCTTCATCTCCCAGTACCTACTGCAACCTACATCCTTCTGAATCTGCTTAGTGTATTCATCTCTTGGTCTCCCTCTACGATTTTTACCCTCCACGCTGCCCTCCAATGCTAAATTTGTGATCCCTTGATGCCTCAAAACATGTCCTACCAACCGATCCCATCTTCTAGTCTAGTTGTGCCACAAACTTCTCTTCTTCCCAATCCCATTCAACACCTCCTCATTAGTTATGTGACCTACCCATCTAATCTTCAGCATTCTTCTGTAGCACCACATTTCGAAAGCTTCTATTCTCTTCTTGTCCAAACTAGTTATCGTCCATGTTTCACTTCCATACATGGCTACACTCCATACAAATACTTTCAGAAAAGACTTCCTGACACTTAAGTCTATACTCGACGTTAACAAATTTCTCTTCTTCAGAAACGATTTCCTTGCCATTACCAGTCTACGTTTTATATCCTCTCTACTTCGACCATCATCATTTATTTTACTCCCTAAATAGCAAAACTCCTTTACTACTTTAAGTGTCTCATTTCCTAATCTAATTGCCTCAGCATCACCCGGTTTAATTTGACTGCATTCCATTATCCTCGTTTTACTTTTGTTGATGTTCATCTTATATCCTCCTTTCAAGACACTGTCCATTCCGTTCAACTGCTCTTCGCAGTCCTTTGCTGTCTCTGACAGAATCACAATGTCATCGGCGAACCTCAAAGTTTTTACTGCTTCTCCATGAATTTTTATACCTACTCCGAATTTTTCTTTTGCTTCCTTTTCTGCTTGCTCAATATACAGATTGAATAACATCGGGGAGAGGCTACAACCCTGTCTCACTCCTTTCCCAACCACTGCTTCCCTTTCATGCCCCTCGACTCTTATTACTGCCATCTGGTTTCTGTACAAATTGTAAATAGCCTTTCGCTCCCTGTATTTTACCCCTACTGCCTTCAGAATTTGAAAGAGAATATTCCAGTTAACATTGTCAAAAGCTTTTTCTAAGTCTACAAAAGCTAGAAACGTAGGTTCGCCTTTCCTTAACCTTTCTTCTAAGATAAGTCGTAAGGTTAGTATTGCCTCACGTGTTCCAACATTTCTGCGGAATACAAACTGATCTTCCCCGAGGTCCGCTTCTACCAGTCTTTCCATTCGTCTGTAAAGAATTCGCGTTAGTATTTTGTAGCTGTGACTTATTAAACTGATAGTTCGGTAATTTTCACATCTGTCAACACCTGCTTTCTTTGCGATTGGAATTATTATATTCTTCTTGAAGTCTGAGGGTATTTCGCCTGTCTCATACATCTTGCTCACCAGATGGTAGAGTTTTGTCATGACTGGCTCTCCCAAGGCCATCAGTAGTTCTAATGGAATGTTGTCTACTCCCGAGGCCTTGTTTCGGCTCAGGTCTTTCAGTGCTCTGTCAAACTCTTCACGCAGTATTTTGTCTCCCATTTCGTCTTCATCTACATCCTCTTCCATTTCCATAATATTGTCCTCAAGCACATCGCCGTTGTATAAACCTTCTATATACTCATTCCATCTTTCTGCCTTCCCTTCTTTGCTTAGAACTGGGTTTCCATCTGAGTTCTTGATATTCATACAAGTGGTTCTCTTCTCTCCAAAGGTCTCTTTAATTTTCCTGTAGGCAGTATCTATCTTGCCCCTAGTGACACAAGCCTCTACATCCTTACATTTGTCCTCTAGCCATTTTGCACTTCCTGTCGATCTCATTTTTGAGACGTTAGTATTCCTTTTTGCCTGCTTCATTTACTGCATTTTTATGTTTTCTTCTTTCATCAATTAAATTCATTATTTCTTCTGTTACCCAAGGATTTCTATTAGCCCTCGTCATTTTACCTACTTGATCGTCTGCTGCCTTCACTACTTCATCCCTCAGAGCTACCCATTTTTCTTCTACTGTATTTCTTTCCCTCATTCCTGTCAATTGATCCCTTATGCTCTCCCTGAAACTCTCTACTACCTCTGGTTCTTTCAGTTTATCCAGGTCCCAAACACTTAAATTCCCACCTTTTTGCAGTTTCTTCAGTTTCAATCTGCAGTTCATAATCAATAGATTGTGGTCAGAATCCATAAATGCCCCTGGAAATGTCTTACGATTTAAAACCTGGTTCCTAAATCTCTGTCTTACCATTATATAATCTATCTGATACCTTTTAGTATCTCCAGGATTCTTCCAGGTATACAACCTTCTTTTATGATTCTTGAACCAAGTGTTAGCTATGATTGAGTCATGCTCTGTGCTAAGTTCTACAAGGCGGCTTCCTCTTTCATTTCTTCCCCCCAATCCATATTCTCCTACTATGTTTCCTTCTCTCCCTTTTCCTACTGACGAATTCCAGTCACCCATGACTATTAAATTTTCGTCTCCCTTCACTACCTGAATAATTTCTTTTATCTCGTCATACATTTCATCTACTTCTTCATCATCTGCAGAGCTAGTTGGCATATAAACTTGTACTATTGTAGTAGGCATGGGCTTTGTGTCTATCTTGGCCACAATAATGCGTTCACTATGCTGTTTGTAGTAGCTAACCCGCACTCCTATTTTTTAATTCATTATTAAACCTACTGTTGCATTAACCCTATTTGATTTTGTATTTATAACCCTGCATTCACCTGACCAAAAGTCTTGTTCCTCCTGCCACCGAACTTCACTAATTCCCACTATATCTAACTTTAACCTATCCATTTACCTTTTTAAATCTTCTAACCTACCTGCCCGATTAAGGGATCTGCCATTCCACGCTCCGATCCGTAGAACGCCAGTTTTCTTTCTCCTGATAACGACGTCCTCTTGAGTAGTCCCCGCCCGGAGATCCGAATGGGGGACAATTTTAGCTCCGGAATATTTTACCCAAGAGGACGCCATCATCATTTAATCATACAGTAAAGCTGCATTTCCTCGGGAAAAATTACGGCTGTAGTGTCCCCTTGCTTTCAGCCATTCGCAGTACCAGCACAGCAAGGCCGTTTTCGTTAATGTTACAAGGCCAGATCAGTCCATCATCCAGACTGTAGCCCCTGCAACTACTGAAAAGGCTGCTGCCCCTCTTCAGGAACCACATGTTTGTCTGGCCTCTCAACAGATACCCCTCCGTTGTGGTTGCACCTGCGGTACGGCCATTTGTATCGCTGCAAGCCTCCCCACCAACGGCAAGGTCCATGGTTCATGGGGGGATACAGTAATTATGGACAAAAAATAAAGTAGAAATTAAATTTACATATTTCTAACTCCTTATTATGAACTTGGGTAGTGTCAGTTGAAGCTTCAGAAGTTTCAAATGTCCCATACTCTAATTAAAATCAAACTGTTCGCTATTAACGCTGTAACGTCTAACATTACCTAATTGATTCTCATGATTCGATGCATACTGTTTTCGTCCATTGTTGATTTGTGGGGTTTTGCGTTTTTGCTGTAAAGTATTTGAATTGACATGAATTTTACAGCTCGACCCATTAGTGACAAGAAGTGGTTTTCGCTGTGTCAATTGCATATGAATTCAAATGAAGGAAAAAAATGAGAAATAGATACAATTTATAGATAAGGGAATGAAATACACTACTGGCCATTAAAATTGCTACACCACGAAGATGACGTGCTATAGACGCGAAATTTAACAGACAGGAAGGAGATGCTGTGTTATACAAATGATTAGCCATTCAGAGCATTCACAGAAGGTAGGCGCCGCTGGCGACACCTACAACGTGCTGACATGAGGAACGTTTCCAACCGATTTCTCATACACAAACAGCAGTTGACCGGCTTGCCTGGTGAAACGCTGTTGTGATGCCTCGTGTAAGAAGGAGAAATGCATACCATCACGTTTACGACTTTGATAAACATCGGATTGTAGCCTATCGCGATTGAGGTTTATCGTATCACGATATTCCTGCTCGAGTTGGTCTAGATCCAATGACTGTTAGCAGAATATGGAATCAGTGGGTTCAGGAGGGTAATACGGGACGCCGTGCTTGATCCCAGCGGCCTCGTATCACTAGCAGTCGAGATGACAGGCATCTTATGCGCATGGCTGTAACGGATCGTGCAGCCACGTCTCGATCCCTGAGTCAACAGATGGGGACATTTGCAAGACAAGAACCATCTGCACGAACGGTTAGACGACGTTTGCAGCAGCATGGACTATCAGCTCGGAGACCATGGCTGCGTTTATCCTTGACGCTGCATCACAGACAGGAGCGCCTGCAATGGTGTACTCAACGACGAACCTGGGGGCACGAATGGCAAAACGTCATTTTTTCGGATAAATTCAGGTTCTTTTTACAGCATCATTATGGTGTTTGGCGACATCGCGGTGAACGCACATTGGAAGCGTGTATTTGTCATCGCCATACTGGCGTAACACCCGGCGTGAAGGTATGGGGTGCCATTGGTTACACGTTTCAGTCACCTCTTGTTCGCATTGACGGCACTTAGAATAGTGGACGTTACATTTCAGATGTGTTACGACCCGTGGCTCTACCCTTCATTCGATCCCTGCGAAACCCTACATTTCAGCAGGATAATGCACGGACACATGTTGCAGGTCCTGTACCGGCCTTTCTGGATACAGAAAATGTTCGACTGTTGCCCTGGCCAGCGCATTCTCCAGATCTCTCACCAACTGAATACGTCTGGTCAATGGTGGGCGAGCAACTGGCTCGTCAAATACGCCAGTTACTACTCTTGATGAACTGTGGTATGGTGTTGAAGCTGCATGGACAGCTGTACCTGTACATGCCATCCAAGCTCTGTTTGACTCAATATCCAGGCGTATCAAGGCCGTTATTACGGACAGAGGGTACTGATTTCTCAGGGGTCACTCACTGTAAGGCCATTTGCTTGAAGCAAATGGCATTACTACATCACAATGCATTTATACTGATGGAAACTGCTGTTATAGTTTTGAAAGTAACATTATATTTTCATATTAAATGTTCGTCTGTTCAAATTGAGAACCAACATCCCTACAATGCAATGTGCCATTAATAATCGGAAGGTCCTAATGAAAGAACTACAGTTATTATGTTAATAATTTTCATGTTGATACCCTGTTAATGTGCAGAACTCATTCAAAAACAACTTTGCTAATAAGCCCTGTGAACTTTCGAAGGCGGAGAGAGACAGACAGAGAGTGAGTGAGAGAGAGAGAGAGAGAGAGAGAGAGAGAGAGGGAGAGACACAGAGAGAGATATAGCAGTTTTATTAAAGAGACATGTAAGAACGTTACATCTGCGTCTAATGTCTAGCGAATAAAGACATTGCACCACTGAGACAGTTTCAGTAATTCCTTCCTGTTTATAAACGTTTATGGTATTTTTCACCAAAAATACAAGACTTCTGTATTTATATTTGGTCTTGTACTAGTCTTAACGGAACGATGGTGATCCATTTAACTGCAACAAGTATCATCATATTACATTTGTAAAATATCTCCAGTTCCTTTATGTACCACTATTACGCTTATAATTGCAATGAGAATATTGTTCTCTTTTATGAACGAAATTTTATAGATATAAATTTTATAAAACTACATTACCGGTGTTACCAATAATTTAGCAAGCAGAATGGAGATATGTGTATCGATGATGTTGAAAATTTCCCCTCCACAATCTTTACACGATGTGATCTCGAGGTAAAGACTCGGATCAAGTGGAATATCAGATACATTTCCCACCAGGAGCCTCGTTAAATCTTCGTTTTGGACGTCCATGTTGTATAGCATTCCTTTCCATGGTGCACAGCTCTGACGTAAAGTTAAACCTCAGTAGACGTCTTAATTTCACCCTGCGTCGGAATCTCTGTTACCCGAACTGTCAAGGCAGTCCACACACAGCACGTGTCAGTTACTCTCTCCACGTGCCGAGGTCAAACTCCAGACTGATATTTGCAACCTGCAACAGAGCATTAAGTAAATCCACTGATACTCTTAAAACCAAACACAAAATAATTGACTTAAAACAATTTGTCAAAAAACTTTACAATGAAACGTTTAATTTAATTTCATGTGATACCTGGGCCAAGAAAACCTTTACAACCAGAAGTGAATATCACAAATGCACTTATCCTATCACAGTTACTGCAGTTCCTCATTCGTCTATCTTTGCTCAATGCAAACGGATACAAAAGAAAACACAACTATGAGATTTTGCCTCTGGAACGGAGACGAAAATAACCATCTGAATACAGTACATATGAGTAGCATGACAAGTTTTCGGGCTCCTCCTTCCGCAGAATTCTCTTAGTTAAATATACGCCACAGCTGAGCCACATATAACACTCCCGGTATTCAGACCCGTAGGCGACGACCGTTCCAATCAGCACAAGTCACTATAGCTCAAAACGGTTAATGATCGGTGTAACGCCGCTACCGTATGGACGCTAAAATGAAAAATATAAATCTAGTCCTCACACCACAATACAAGCCCCTAACCCAAGATCCATATTTCATAAAAAAAAGTCGGAGTCCCTCTAACACTGCATGACTAGCAGCAAGTAGACTGAGAAGAAATTAGTATAAAAAGAAATAGATAAGTATCTTGGTAGCAAACTAACTTAATGTTTTGGAAAAGAATAAAGAAGAAATAGTTTCAAGATAAAATAATAGTATATCTCAAAGTAGTAGGCTTGTAGACCACGGAGTGTAACAAGTGACCTCAAAGAATACTCGTTGTGAGTTTCCTTTGAGGACACTGCGAAATACAGAGGCAAAAGTTTTACATTGTTAATCTGCTTCTGGCGCTTGCCTTGTCGTGTCGTAACTGAACTTGTGCGCTCGTACGTAATACTGGTAGGCGATACGAGATGGTTGGTTACATTTGAAGATTTGCGATCTGCTAGAAATGATTAAAAATTGAAAGAGGTAAATCAGCAACCTTGAAAATATCTTTGAAGTAATTCAAGCTAGGAAAATAACCGAATATATTGTCTTAATTTGATTATTATTAACGAAAGACTGAATTTAGACCCAATGCGATAGACAATTATTAGTTCAACTGACATGAAGTGATGAATAGTGTAAAGTGTGAGGAATATACCTGAACTGCATTAATGTAAATGGCGTAATCTGTATCTTGCTGTAAGCTCTTTGGCTGAATTTACGTAATTAAGTCAACCCATATCAAAGGAAGGTTACATCTTTAAAACAATGATAGGATGTGCATAGACTAGAATAAACCAACATAAAGTGAGTTTACAGTGTTTGACATTTCTTTCAACCCATTTAATATTACGTGCTAATGAAACATTTATCTGTGCGACAAGATAGATAATCAACAAAGCGCAGCATTCATAGATATTCTTTGGCGCTCTAGAAAGTTATCGTACTGATTCAGACTATTTAGCTCACGTGAATTGTTAACTTTCATAGAAAAACTCTGGATGTATATAGGCTGTAATCATGATTAGGGCAATAATCTCAGTTTGTGTGCATTTACATGTAGCTATGCTCGTACACGTTAGGGAGAAATATTCATCTACGTAAGCCGGTACGCCGGCCGCTGTGACCGAGCGTTTCTAGGCGCTTCAGTCCGGAACCGCGCGACCGCTAAGGTCGCAAGTTCGAATCCTTCTTCGGGCATGGATGTGTGTGATGTCCTTAGGTTAGCTAGGTTCAAGTAATTCTAATGTCTAGGGGACTGATGACCTCAGATGTTAAGTCCCATGGTGGTCAGAGGCATTTGAACCATTTTGAAGACGGAACAATTAGCACACACTCGGCGTAAATACAGTGCAGCAAGACAATTCTTTTTTGTGACTTTCCTCGCAAACGTTCTACCGCGAGACAGCCGGAGCCTGAGCATCATTCATTAACAAACAATCAGTGGAAATGGAAATGAGCGTTTGGCGTCATTGGCCGAGAGGCCCCTTGCGCGGCAAGTCCGGCCGCCTTGGTGCCGGTCATTACATTCGACTCCACATTGGGCGACCTGCACGCTGGATGGGGATGAAATGATGATGAAGACAACAACAGCCCCTGAGCGGAGAAAATCTCCGACCCAGCTGTGAATCGAACCCGGGCCCGGAGGACGGCAAACCGTCACGCTGGCGGACAATCAATCAGGGAAAGGGGAAGTTACAAGAAAACTGACGCCCATAACGCAGGGCTTGAATCCACGAAGCATTACCCTGAGATTAAGGACATAGGACTTTAAGTAGCAAGAAAGATGTAGGCGGCACATTTGCTCCACAATACGACAACGCAGACCTTCGAGTGGACGCCGGAGGACGCAGTGCTGACCGAGCTACGACGACGAGCCGACTTCGACTACGCGGAGGCCGCCGACTGCTGAGAGCGACGACTTCCGGCAGCGTGAGGGCTGGGCGGCGCAGTTGCTGCCCAAGCTGACTGCACATCTGCCGCCTCCACAAGACGAAACACTTATCTGTAAAGAACTGAACAACTCAGGTTAGTAGGTACTAGTCAAAAGTTCATTCATAGTGGTGCAACACCCAAATCCTTGTACCATTATTTATGTATCCGTGTAACATTGTGTGCAACCATAAGAACAACCGAGTGCTTATTGTGCAGGAAGGTTTAGTAAACTGTTAATTAGAGAATAATAATTTCCAAAATGTCAAAGAGAACCAGAAAAGGTAAATTAGATCACGACAAAGATGAATCTGATATCAGAGAAGAATCGGTAGAGGAAATGAGTCAAAAATGTAGATAACGTTATTTCTCTCGACACAGAAAATGAGCGAAGATAAAGAATGGACGAACTGAAAGTGCTCACGACTTCCGAAGATGAGATAGAAAATATTCCGAATGTCGTGGAGGCTCAAGTAACAGTAATTAATGATCAAAGAGAAACTTCTGAGTTGGCGCATGCTTCTTCCACCCAACACTTTGATATGAATATGTTGTTCAATTTTATATGTGAGATGGAAGAACTTGATACCGAGCGAAAAGAGAGTAACTTGTAAATGGAAGAACGCATAACCAAATTGGCTGAACGGGATTCCCGGCTGGCAGAACGTGACGCACGTCTAGAGGAAAGAGATAGGATGTTTAAAGGTGATATATCTGAATTTATAAAACAGAAAGAATTAAAAAGAGAGGAATATCTTCCAAAGAAAGCGTTAGAAAGAGAAGAGTATTTTAGAAAGATAGAAAAGCAAATGGAAGTAGAGAACTGCAAGTTTAAGCAGAATATGTTAGAATTACAGAAAACTTGTGATCTCAGGTGTAATCAGAAACACGAAAAAGTACAAACAGAGATCAGTGACATTTCTGGTGCTGTACGAACACTAGAAGAAAATCTCACTGTAGTAAAATCAACTCAAGACTCTGTAGTACAGCAGGTGTCGGAATTGTCTGAAAAAATGGATCAACTAGAGTTAAGCACTAAACAAAATGTTGATTCGTTTCTACTTGAAAAATCTAGTCAGTGGAAAAAAGAAATTTCCGTATCGATAGATGAAAAGTCAGAGGATATAAAAAAGCGAGTAAATGACACTGTCGAATTTACATTAACTTCAACTAGTGAAGCAAAATTTAACGTATCTAATGCTGAGGACATTGAACAATTAAAAGAGGAATTTCCTGTGATTAAAAACAAGGTAATCAACGAAATACCTAAGGATAAGGAGAATTCAAGTCGTTTTGCCTACGTTCCGAATGATAGCATAAAAGGTCGTAACCCAGACGTACGGGAATTTTCTGTTACAAGTCGACATCGCGACACCAGTCCTGAGAAAAGAAGGTGTGATGAATACAAAACAGAAGGAATCGATAGTGATGAACGATCTTTGTCTGAGTCTGAGCGGTTCACTCAGAAAACTTCTTTGTCATCTACTAAAATTGAAAACAGCATATTTGAAAGTAGAAAGTTTCCAATATTCTCGTCGGAGAATAACACTATTAACCCCAAAATTTTCTTCAACAGTTTTAAACGAATTTTTCGGAAGGTATGGACAGCGGATGACAAAATTCAATTTATAGTTTCGAAAATAGGCGTTGAGGCATCTCTCTCGGCGTATGAAGTGAGTGAAACGCGTAGGACATGTTATGAGCTTGAAATATTATTTCTGGCTAAGTACTGGTCCAAGAGCATGCAACAGCGTTTGTCGAAGGAAGTGTACAATCACGAGTTTTATAACCCGAAGAAAGGAACATTACGGTCCAACTTTGAAAAGTACGTGAATAAAACTCGGTATTGGACAGATCCTATATCGCACCGCGAAGTTATTCGGATCCTTAAAACCAGGCCTCCTATTAACATTCCGGTAATGCTTGTTCCTTCAAGTGATGATGATTTTGAATAATTTCTGTCCACGATTGATTCTATAGATATCATCCAAGAGGATTTCCGTCATTTTAACGGTAGAGATGTACGATACAATAAAAGTAACGGCCATAATAATAATAAACACTTTCCGTCTGACGGCAGCAATCATCGTCAGTCTAATAACAGAGATTCACAACGTAGACAGAACTTCAATAATCAGAATTTCAACCCATTTAATATTACGCGCTCATGAAACATTTAACTGTGCGACAACACAGATTATTAACAGAGTGCAGCACTCATAGATATTCGTTGGCGCTCTAGAAAGTTATCGTACTGATTCAGACTATTTAGCTCACTCGAAATGTAAGCTTTCATAGATAAATTCAGGATGTATATAGACTGTAATCATGATGAGGGCAATAATCTAAGTTTGTATGCATTTACGTGTAGCTAGGCTCGTACACGTCGGGGAGCAAATATTCATGTGAGTAAGCCGGGACAACTAACACACACTCGGGGTAAATACAGTGCAACAGACCAATTCGTTTTTGGGATTTTCCTTGCAATCATTCCACCGCGAGCTAGCAGGAACCTCAGCATCATTCATTAACAATCAATAAAATAAAAGGGGAAGTTACATCGGTACTATCCAAGGTGTCACCGATACCGACCAAAAGCATCCTCTGTCCGGAACACGTCGTGTAGCAGGTTGACACAGTCAGGGGCTCGGTTATTCCGACTCGCTCCCTGGCTGCAACCGACCTCCACGTAACTGTCTCCGGCCGTCCCTCATGGCAGTCGGCAGAGGGCGACAGCTGAGTGGCGCTGGTCGGCCCCGTGAATTGAGGCACCATGTCACGGACTACGCGGCCGCTCCCGCTGGAGGTTCGAGTCCTCCCTCGAGCAGGGGTGTGTGTGTTGTTCATAGCGTAAGTTTGTTTAAGTTAGTTTAAGTTGTGTGTAAGTCTAGGGACCTATGACCTCAGCAGTTTGGTCCCTTAGTACTTCACACACATTTGAACATTTTGAGCCACACTGTAGTACCGGCGCGGGAAGGTTGCGCGCGACATCCAAAGGCGTTGGACATATGGCGATGATACCATCGGCACATCCTGCCCCCACCAATATCAAGTCCGCCTGAGTTGGGCACCTGTGAAACTTGGACCTTGCATTAGCCTCAGCGGCCTAGTTGAAAACATACGAGGGCTGTCCAGAAAGGTAGTTACGATTGATCGCGAACTGAAAATCACTGTGAAAATCAGAAATGTTTCATTTGTAACAGTTAGCTACACCTTTCAGCTACTTCTCTACGTAGTCGCCGTTCTCACTCAGACATTCGTCGTAGCGTTGTACCAACTTTTCAATACCCTCATCATAGAAGGCAGCCGCCAGTGCTTTCCGCCAATTCTCTATGCTGGGCTAAAGCTCGTTGTCTGTGCCAAAATGTTGTCTTCATAGGCAGCGGTTCGTTTGAGCAGAGATGAAACTCAGTGAGAGACGATTACGGGCTGTATTGTGGGTAACCAAACATTTCCAATTGAATCGATGCAGGAACACTATCATTGCCCCTGCAGAATGAGGCTGAGAATTGTCTTGAAGACGAAACCGCACGACAGTTATGTAATGTTGGTTGCAAAGCTTCAGGGGAAAACTCTCACCAGGCCCTCGTACTTGGCGGGAGACACTATTCTAAGAGCTCAGAAATGAAAAGAGCGACATAATTCTACCTAGAGTCATACTAGAGACACGGCCCAACACATCTTTGCAAAGCTTTATCGGATTTTCATAGTCGTTTCCATTTCGCGACCGATCGTAACTTACTTTCTGGACAGCCCTCGTATATTCGTAGAGTAGTCCGAGCGGACGAACTGCATGATCAACAAATGACTCCATACGAAATTCTTCACATGGGAGACTAGGTTTATTGAGAATCTCTGTTGGAGTCTTTGATTGATATAGCATTGTTTAAATTCATTTGCGCAGAAAGGCATAGATAACTCAGTCCACTATAACGCATAATATTGCGCATCCCCACTAATGTTATGTTTTAAGAGACTAAAGCCCCTAAGGTATGCACATATTCAAGATTCACAATTTCCAGCACAGAAAGGTAACTAAATTATTTGGCTGCACCCACCTTAGCGTATGGTTTAACCTGCGATATGTGGACACGAAAAATTCTTTTATTTTGCTTGTTTCTCACCAGCAATGTGGCTGGCGTGACGAAGCTCATGATTTGTACAGGACCAACGAACCGGGCAATAGGTTCCCCGTAATTTTATCCGCCTCCCAACTTCCTGCACCAAAATTCTTTACCCAAACCTGGTCGCCCGCCGTCTACCAGCATTATAACGCCCTTCCATTTGCTTCTGTGCTTCTGACTCTTCCGCAAATTCTTTCTCGCACACTTCCAGCTGACTGGATTTGTGCACCGTCCACCCTTTCAAGTAACAAATCGCTAAGGGACCACATATTCACCATTGAGAATTAGGCTTAAAAACAAACATTAACCTCGCGGGGGTGACCTTATGGGCCTCATGGGTAGCAGTACTGAAGTTATACCCTAAACATGACAAGGAACTACCACAACGGGCCTGATCGTTACGGCGGAATGCGATCAGCGCTGCCCTCAAGTTCCGGTTGACCCGTTCGCCATAGATAGGTGGTTGTAGTATGACCCACCCGCGCTTCGAAACAAAAATTATGGGAAGCAGTGGACTTAAAGGACGTTGCATGGTCATAAACCAACACACAACAGGGTACAAACACCCCAAACATACTCTGTAAGCATCGTATTGCGGGTAGGCGCCAGCAAGCAAAAACGCGTTAACGCATCCACGCAAAGAAAGATATAATGGCTTCCAACTTTCTAACGTGCAAGGGGTCCTACATAATCAATGTACAACCTTTCCATGGATTCACTTACCTCTTCCGAAGCTGAACCCCTGCTTGCCGTTCTCAAATGGCTTGCTGAGGCCACAAGTTTCACACTCTGATACAATTTCCTTAATCTGCTGCTCCATGCATTTCCAAGTAAAATGCTCCTTAATTTTGATGCGAGTCTTAAAAATCCCCAAGTGTGCACCTACAGGTGTTCCGTAATAGTATTTGAAGACCATAGGGGTCAAAGTTTGAGGCAGAAATATGTCGGGATCACCCTTCCCACGCGTCACACGACACAAAATGTTCCCCTTTAGGCAACTGGTCCTAACAACCTCCCCGCACGATATTCTCTGTTTAAGCTTGTGCAATACGGTGTCTTCCTCCTGCTGCAGAGCGACATCTTTGAACAGCAACCGCAACCCGCTCAGAGTGGCACAACTGTTCTCAATGAACTCTCGTGACAGGACCCCATCACCCAGAACCACACGGCTGCAGTTATCCCGACCGCTGGTCTCTGCGAAGCCTCCCTCCTCATCTTGGTGCACCTCGAACACCGGCTCGAACATTCGGCTTAAGCTGTCAGTCACAACATTCTCCGAGCCCCTGATATGGTTAACCCTGAATTTGAACGCCGGAATTCGTATCGCCCATCTTGCTATTCTGCCTGTTCGCTTCAGTCTTGCAAGCACCCAACTAAGCGCTTGATAGTCCAACTGAAATTGTTGGTGTTCAAGATATGATTAAAATTTTTTGAGCGCGAATAGGAATACGAAGGCCTCAAATTCGTATACGGAATACTTTGCTTCTAACGCAGAAAGACAACGTGAAGCGTAAGCGATTGGGCGTCTTCCCGAGTCTTCTTTTTGCAACAGAACTGCAGCAACTTCCGATACTGAGGCATCAGTCTGAACTACAAACACCTTGAAAATGGCTATCGCTAACACAGAGGGGTAGCCAACGCTTTCTTTAAAGAGTCGAATTCTGCCTGCAGTGAAGGTCCCCACTCATATTATCTGCTCTTCTTCCGACGCTCGTGTAAGGGGGCAGCTAACTGGGCAAAATTAGGAATAAATTTTCAAGTGTAATTAATCATTCCTATAAAACGAGCCACGGCCTTCACATTTTTAGAGGTTGCGAACGAGCAAATGGCGTCGGTAGGACTTTAGTCGATTTGCACTTCATTCTGGGAGACAATATGCAGCAGAAATGATATTTTAGGAGGCGCGAATTTAACTTTAGATAGTTGCATTTCGCAACCCTGGGAGTACTTCGCGAACATGCACAACATGCTCTTCAAAACTCTCACTAAAAATCAGCAAATCATCCAAGTAGTGATACACAGACTCAAACCTAAGAACCGAAAAAACTCTGTCGAGGATACCGGACAACACAGCTGCACCTGTGTACTCATAAAGTGACCAGTCGGTTGCAAAGGCTGTCACCGTTTTAGATTGTTCCGCTAGAGGCACTTGACAAAACGCCTGGTTCAAGTCGAAGGTACTAAAAACCTTTGTGTTGTGGAACCAGGAGAATCACGAAAGGAAATCAGAGAGAGGTGTAGACTGTAGCACAATATTTTTATTAAGCCCCATATAATCCACCACCGGCCGGCCGAAGTGGCCGAGCGGTTCTAGGCGCTACACTCTCGAACCACGGGACCGCTACGGTAGCAGGTTCGAATCCTGCCTCGGGCATGGATGTGTGTGATGTCTTTAGGTTAGTTAGGTTTAAGTAATTCTAAGTTCTAGGGGACTGATGACCATAGTGCTCACAGCTATTTGAACCATAATCCACCACCGGACGCACTCCCCCCTTGCGGTTTGGGCACCACAAATATAGGTGGCGAGTAAGGAGGTATGGAGGATCACTCCGTCCTGCAACATTTTCGGAATAGTTTCCCTTAATGCTTTCATACGAGAAGACGATAATCTATGTGGTGGACACCTTACAGGAACGTTGTCCGTTAATTCGATCTTATACTCGGCTTCTTTAATCTCACGTAACTGATCGGTTAGCACATCGCTGAACTCTGTACACAACTCGACAATCTGCTGTCACTGCTCTGGCAACAAATGCTCCAGGTCATACACGGAAACGGTTACCACTGCGTTCTGGGACCGTTAATCAGGCGACGTACACGATGTTTACAGAACTTGTAATGCTTTTCCCTAGCAAACTCGAAATAAAACTTGCTCTGACCTCACTGGGGCACCAGGCGTACCTTTCCGATAAAATCGACACCCAGTATAGCCGTTACCGACAAAGTACGCGCCGCTTGGACAGGAAATTTCCACATAAACTCACCGATTAGGATCTTAACCTCTATTGTCCCCAAAATTTGCATTTGTTCTGAGTTGGCTAGTAGGCAGTAGCCAATTTTGTCTGATAAGTCTGGCAACGTGCAGTTTCCGCGATGTGCGGACACCCACTTGTCGTATCAGATAACTTTCCCACCTGGAAGCTCGTTGCATCTTCTTCTCGGACGTTCATGTTGTATAACATTCCTTTCCGTGGTGCACAGCTCTCACCTAAGCTTAAGCCTCAGTATGTGTCTTAATTACCCCGTTTGTCGGAATCTCCGTCAACCGAATCTGTCAAGGCAGTCCACGCACAACACGTGTCTAGGTCAATTTCTCTCGCCACGTGCCGAGGTCAAACTTCAGACTGAAATTTGCTACCTGTAACAGAGTATAAAGTGGAAGGGCTTGCGACAGGAGGTAAGTGTAATACAACCGTTCTTAGGGTAATTTTATTGTAACTAACCGTAGAGTAAATCCACTGATACTCTCAAAACCAAACTTTTAAAAACAACAAGAAATAACTGATTTAAAACAATTTGCCAAAACACTTTACAATGAAATGTTTAATTTAACTTAATGTGGTACCTTGACCAAGAAAAACTTTACAACCAGGAAGTGAATATAACGCATGCGCTCGTCATATCAAAATTACTGCAGTTTCTCATTCTTCTATATTTGCCGAATGCAAACAGCTACAAAAGAAAACATAATTATCAGAATTTTTCTCTGGAGGCAACACGAAAATAACCATCTGAATACAGTACATATGAATAGCATGACAATTTTTCGAACTCCCCCTCCCGCAGGGTTCTCTTTGTTAAATATACACTACAGGAGAGCCACATGGAACACTCTCGGTGTTCAGACCCCTGGGCGACGACCGTTCCAATCACCACAGCTCGAAAAGATTAATTATCGGTACTATCGAAGGTGTCACCGATACCGACCAAAGGCTTCTTCTGTCCTGAACACGTCGTGTAGCAGGTTGACGCGGTCCGGGGCTCCGTTCTTACGCCTCGCTCCCTGTTTGCAGCCGTTCTCCTCGTAGCTGGCTCCGGCCGCTCCTCATAGCATTCGGCAGAGTGGCGCTAGTCACGCCACACTGTAGAACCGGCGCGGGAACGTTCGCTCGCGGCATTCAAAGGCGTCGGACATATGGCGGTGATACCATTGGTACACAACCTTACGCCTTTCTTCTTCCGCATATGATACTGATACCATTCTTGACGATATTAATACCAGTCCTTGCCAGATCGTCCAAATAATATCTATACATACTAAGTTGGTATCTCTTCTTTCGGACATGTCAGGCGACGTACACGATGTTTACAGAACTTGTAATGCTTTTCCCCACCAAACTCAACCATCGGTGACCATGCAGCTCGTTAGAATGAAATAAGAATGAAACGTACATCCTTAGCTGCTTACGTCAAAGGGGACAGGTAAAATATGTGCCCCGACCGGGACTCGAAGCCGGGATCTCCTGCTTACATGGCAGACGCTCTATCCGTCTGAGCCACCGAGGACACAGAGTATAGTGCAACTGCAGGGATTTATCTGTGGCACGCCTCCCGCGAAACCCACATTCTCAACGTATTGTCACGCACTACATTCGTAGTGCCCCCGCCCATTATACTCATTACTCGCGGCGCGTTGCCGATTCCCGTAAGAGTTCGGGCACTGTTTGAGCATTCGCACAGAAGAAGAAGATGGTCAAGTGGCCGGTGAGCGTCAACACTATATATGTTTATTAAGATGGTATCTGTTCTTTCAGACATGTCCGAAAGAACAGATACCATCGGTGACGATGCAGCTCGTTAGAATGAAATTACAATGAAATGAATGCACAAACAGTGTCCAAACTCTTACGGGAATCGGCAACGCGCCTCGAGTAATGAGTATAATGGGCGAAGGCACTACGATTGCAGTGCAGGACAATACGTTGAGAATGTGGATTTCGCGGGAGGCGTGCCACAGACAAATCCCTGCAGTCGCGCTATCCTCTGTGGCTCAGATTGACATTCCGCCGCCACCGGCCGTGCTGTGCGACGTGCGGAGCGGCTGTTGCGGTGTTTACATCGTCGCTGCGAGCGGCTACCGCTGTGTGGTGATGGCGCGCTTTCTGCGTTAGTCATAGTCCACGATCACATTTCTATAATGACATAATGGAACAGACAACGCGACGCGATACTTTGAAGTTGATTTTCGATCCGATCCACGCCCGACCGAAATCTTACGAAGTTGAGGCATTTATGGAAGAAACTTTTCAGATCAAAGTGGATGAATTGATTGGAATTTACGTGTCGACTGTCAGTCCGACTGTGTTCCTTAAGTTATCCAGTTCTGACAAGTGCTACCAAATTGTAGAAGCATGTGGTGGGGTGGCAAAATTCAAACATTCAGACGGACACATAGGGCAGGTCACGGTTTCGCGTGCCGGAATGGGAATAAGAACGGTTCGAATCTTTGAGCTACCCTTTGAAATAACGCCCGAGGAGATTAACAACAAACTGAGAGACTATGGCGCCAGTATCAGCAGTGTCGCCGAAAAATGTTCTAGCTTGCACAAGTATCCAGTATTAAATGGAGTCAGTCAAGTTAAGATTGACATGCTGAAACACAACCCATCGTATCTCTGGATTGGTGGATATCGAGCGATCATCATTTACGATGGCCAGCCGAGAACCTGCTCGGGTTGTGATTCGACCCAACACGTCCGCGCGCAGTGTGTTCAACGGCGTGTGACGCAACTGCCGACTGCGGAGCGAGACCCGCCTAGTCAGATGGCTACGCTACCCGTCACGTACGCCCCAGACATGTGTTTCGACAGGGCGGTAGTTGCTTATGCCGACGTTTCCGATGGTAACGAAGCCATGGATACTAGCAGCACAGAAGCTGCAGGTCCAGCACACTCACAAGACGAGGAAACCGACAGGCATGCAGAACAAGACCATGCTAAGACGGCAGAAGAAGGCATGTCCAAACCACTTGAAGAAGTCGAGCAACACAAAGAGGACACGGTTGCAACATCGGAGGATAATGACCAGCAGCCTACAACTGTTTCACCAAAGGAACGGAAGAAACGTCGAATAGCCCGTCAGGGAGCAGCAGAAATCGCGCCACTCCTGCGTGTAAAGGCGAAACAGATAGGACAAGAACTGGCGGAGACGACACAGGCAACTCCTCTGGAAGATCGAACAACAAAAAAGAAGACCCGAAATGAGGACACTGAACCCGACCGTGGAATCCACCTTCCAGACGGTACAGCTAGTCCGAAGGACCCTCCACCTGTACCAGAAACAGGCACGCGGGAAGTTATGTGCACGCGAGTTTGGGCTGATGACATGGAGGAGCAAAGCAATGATGCAGAGATGGCTGACATACCACAACATTCAGGACGGACGGCACCCGGCCGTCGACAAGATGAGTCCACCTGGCAACAAACCACCATCAAAGACGCTCGTGCAGTAGATGATGATGCCGACTTCTTCTAAGTAGAGCAAACATCCACTTCACCTGGCAAACAGTATCCCACCTGACACGGTTTAGTCGACATGACGTCCTTGCAGGCGTACAGAATTTCGACCTTGAATATAAATAAAATTAGCAGCACCCTCAATCTAGGAAATCTCCAAGATTTTCTGTACGCCGCTGATGTTGACATCTTAATGCTGCAAGAAGTAACGGCTATCCGTTTGGACGACATCACTGGCTACAACGCCGTCATCAATCCTGGCAATGACAATAGCCTCGGCACAGCGATTATGACTAAAGAGGGGATCCTACCTACAGACGTGGCGAAACTGCCGAACAATAGAGGTCTCGCTGTCACGATAAACAACACCAGGTTTATCAACATATATGCCCCGTCAGGAACCGGAAACAAGCACCGCCGGGCCGAATTTTTCAAGGAGGACCTCGCCCCCCTTTTCGCAGTGCGATTTGAACAAATAATATTTGCGGGTGAGTTTAATTGCGTGCTGAGTCCCAAAGATCAGACGCCAAATTTTAACAAATCTCTGGAGCTGGAGAACATCGTCAGAGACTTCCATCTGTTTGATACCTGGGAACTAAAACATGGTGATAAGCTAGGTTTCACCTATATCACCTACCATTCTTCCAGTCGTATCGACATGATTTACGCAACATTCAATTTAAGGAGACACGTTTTACAGTCCGAGCTATGGTCCACTGTTTTCTCTGATCATATCGCGTACATATGTACGATAAATTTAGAGAAACAAGGAACTTACAGGGCGAGAGGACAGTGGAAGCTAAACGTTGCTCATCTTTGGGATCATGGATGTCACGCCGCCTTCCACACCACTTGGGCAGAATGTGAAAGGAAGTTCCACTTGTACGGTACGGCGCTGAATTGGTGGCTAAACTGCGCGAAGCGCGCAATAATAAAGACAATGAAAACTTACTCCCGTGAAAAAGTAGCCTGGCGGAACCGAACATTAGACTTTTACCTCAGCTGTCTGAGAGACTTGTGCGTTCGAGGTGCTACAGTCATAACAAATTATGGGCAAATCAACAGAATAAAAGCAAAATTGATCGCCCTGCAGAGACACCTTCTCGAAGGCTGTAAAATACGAACGCGTTTGCAGAACGGTACACGAGAAGAAACAACATCGATGTACCATATCCTGCAAGAGAACGAAAGACAAAGACCGAAACTTCTGACGGAACTCAAATCTTGAGACGGGAGACTCTTGACATATCAAGCGGCAATACGAGACGAGATCCATCGACACTTTAGTGAATTGCTGGCCAATACACAGACAGATGAAACCGCGCAGCAAGCTCTCACTGCTAGGACGACAGAGCGACTCACTCCAGAAGAAGCTGATGTGCTCGCAGCAAGAATAACGGACGAAGACGTCGAAGATGCCATCTCGAGGAGCCCAAAGAATAAATCACCTGGACCAGATGGGCTACCCGCTGAATTTTATCAAACTTTTCGCGAACAGTTAATTGCGAAATTGACACTCGTCTGCAATGAAATACTAAATGCCGACACTGACCTTCCGAAGAAATTCTGTGAAGGTACAGTGGTCTTGGTCCCCAAAACACCAGGAGGCAAAACCGTGGAGTATCTTCGACCCATAACACTTCTCAATAGTGATTATGATATCTTCGCCCGTATCATGATGCAAAGGTTTAATTCAGTTATTCGTACAGTGACAGGAGCTTACCAGACAAGTGTGGGAAAGGATGGATAGATATATCAGACCTTATGCGACTACAGAGACATTATAGCGATATCGGAAGCCTGCAACATTCGCTGTGCTCTGATGTCGCTTGACTTTGAAAAAGCTTTTGATAAAGTTAATTATCCGTACCTGTTCCAGTGTATGACATCCATGCACTTCCCACAGAAAATTATAGCCTCCGTGAAAAACATTGACGATTACACGTCAAGAATCAGTGTCAAAGGACAACTCAGTCACCCGATCAATATTCAGAGTTCGGTAAGACAAGGTTGCCCCATGTCCATGATGCTTTTCGCGATTGAGCTTGAAACTCTCTTAGTATCCCTGACTCGGCAACTCCGTGGACTACATATACACGGACAGAAAATCATATGTCAAGCCTACGCGGACGATGTAGGGGTACTTGTGACTGACGAAAGCGAGGTGGAAACAGTACTTGAAGTTATGGCGACCTACGAACTGGCGTCAGGAGCTAAACTCAACCGCAATAAATCTGGTATTATGAATCTAGGTCAGGGTATAGAGATCAGAGCCGCTGGACGTATCAACACTGTGGGAAAAATAAAATGCCTTGGAATAGAATATACGAGTGATATCCGCCGCACGGCCGCTCTCAGTTATAGAAAATTACTTGCCACATTACGAGCAAGCATAAAACAACACAGCTTGCGTAATTTAAATGTAATACAAAAAGTGCAACTAGCCAATACCTATATAACCTCCAAAGTAAACTATGTTGCTCAAGTGCTGCCTCTGCCACGAACCGTAGCACACCAAATGCAAGCAGCGCTTGTTTATTTTGTCAGCAGAGGTCAGATATTAAAGGTTTCATATGATACCTTGACGCTACCGGCAGCAATGGAGGGCTACATCTGACAAACATCTACCTTAAAGCGCAAGCGCTATACGTTACCAAACGTATAAATAGTGGCAACTATCACCGCGGACCTTAGTGGCTCATCTCTTACGTGAAATCACCCCAGTCAGCAGAGATCCACCAATCGATGTGCATCACATCTCCCACGAGCTGTACCACTATAAACGTTTTCTTGTGGAATACAGCTATGTACCTACGGTCGCAGATTCGAATCCTGCCTCGGGCATGGATGTGTGTGATGTCCTTAGGTTAGTTAGGTTTAAGTGGTTCTAAGTTCTAGGAGACTAATAACCACAGGAGTTGAGTCCCATAGTGCTCAGAGCCATTTGAACAGCTATGCACGCCATAGAATACCGGAGAAGGACATATATCAGGGTAAGGAGGTTTACAACACCTTGCTGGAAGGAAGACTGCGCAATCGAATAGAAAACAAGTTTCGACATTGTAACTGGAAAAACATATGGGAAAACATATCTGACCCCCATCTACCATCCAATGTGCGATCGACGTGGTACCTCGCAGTCAATAGAAAAATCCCCAACAACTCTAAATTGGACGCGATACGTCTGGCACACACACCAAACTGTCCCAGTTGCAATGTCGTCGACACTGAAGAACATCGCTTCGTCTGTGACGATGTGAAAAACGTGTGGAATCGCTTCAGGCAAAAGCCAGCACATGTGCTCCGCACGTCACCTAACACGATTACACCGACACACGTCCTTCTGCCTGATGACGTGCCATATCCGAACACTAAAAGAAGGTCACCCAACTGGCTCAAAGGACTGACAGTCCATAACCTCTCAAAGGCTATGACGGAGAGTGAAGCAGATTATTGCATGTACCTGATAACAGAACAGCAAAAGCTCGAACGACAAAAGAAATACAAAGAAAATTACGCTAATTTCTTGAACCGAACTTTGTCTTACTGACAGAGATGAAGAACGATCAAACGATATTTTGTTCAATCTCAGGATTCCTTTTTCTTCTTTATGAAATTATCTATTAAGTTTCTCATTCATTTTATGCCAACAAGGTGGCTTTTTCGTTTACCCTTTTCCCTCGTGTAGCTGCGCTAACAGGTTGCTGATGCAAACATGAGACGCCAGCAGGCTGACGTACGCCTGGCTCTCGTATAAAAATCGCTCCCGCACAATGATGGAAGAATGTAGTGGACCTATTTTCTTTCCACAACCCCAAAAGAAGGGATTTTGTTTACTTGTATACATTTACTTCGTTGGTCAACTATCTCTTATGGAACAAATATAGCACAGAAAAAAAAGATGGATAGAGCCTCTGCCATGTAAGCAGAATATCCCGGGTTCGAGTCCCGGTCGGGGCACTCATTTTCATCTATCCCCGTTGACGTATGTCAATGCCTGTAAGCAACTGAGAGTGTTCATTTCATTGTAATTTCAAAGAATATTTGCCCACTGTTTTGTTTCGGTGATGGAGAGTCACGTCTATCCACAATGACCATTACAGCGTGTCAGTTATGTGAATGTCGTTCAATTTTGTAGTGGACAATTGGAAGGGGAGACTCGCGACGTGCTTTTATCGCGACCTGGTGGTCACAAGCGCCGGAGATACGCGACACCCTGTCAGTAGTGGAGCAACAGGGACGTCAACCCAAATCCAATATGGCGCCCATCACCCCAAACAAGGGCGTCACCCCATGTACCGTTATCCCAGATGGCGGCCGTGACGTCGCTGGTGATGCAAGTGCGGGGAACCATCTATTGATACGTAATCAGCATGGTTTCAGAAAACAACGTTCTTGTGCAAAGCAGCTAGCTCTTTATTCGCAAGAAGTAATGGCCGCTATCGACAGGGGATCTCAAGTTGATTACGCGTTTGTAGATATCCGGAAAGCTCTTGACACCTTTCCTCACAAGCGACTTCTAATCAAGCTGTGGGCCTATGGGGTATCGTCTCAGTTGTGCGACTGGATTCGAGATTTCCTGTCAGGTAGGTCGCAGTTCGTAGTAATAGACGGCAAATCGTCGAGTAAAACTGAAGTGATATCAGATGTTCCACAGGGAAGCGTCCTGGGACCTCTGCTGTTCCTGATCTATATAAATGACCTGGGTGACAATCTGAGCAGTTCTCTTAGGTTGTTCGCAGATGATGCTGTAATTTACCGTCTAGTAAGGTCATCCGAAGACCAGTATCAGTTGCAAAGCCATTTAGAAAAGATTGCTGTATGGTGTGGCAGGTGGCAGTTGACGCTAAATAACGAAAAGTGTGAGGTGATCCACATGAGTTCCAAAAGAAATCCGTTGGAATTCGATTGCTCGACAAATAGTACAATTCTCAAGGCTGTCAATTCAACTAAGTACCTGGGTGTTAAAATTACGAACAGCTTCAGTTGGACAGACCACATAGATAATATTGTGGGGAAGGCGAGCCAAAGATTGCGTTTCATTGGCAGGACACTTAGAAGATGCAACAAGTCCACTGAAGAGACAGCTTACACTACACTCGTTCGTCCTTTGTTAGAATATTGTTGCGTGGTGTGGAATCCTTCCCAGGTGGGATTGATGGAGGACATCGAAAGGGTGCAAAAAAGGGCAGCTCGTTTTGTTTTATCACGTGATAGGGGAGAGAGTGTGGCAGATATGACACACGAGTTATGTTCGAAGTCATTAAAGCAAAGACGTTTTTCGTCGGGAAAAGATCTATTTACGAAATTTCAGTCATCAACTTTCTATTTCGTATGAGAAAATATTTTGTTGAGCTCAACCTACATAGGTAGAAATGATCATCAAAATATAATAAGAGAAATCAGAGCCCGAACAGAAGGGTTTAGGTGTTCGCTTTTCCCGCGTGCTGTTCGGGAGTGGAATGGTAGAGAGATAGTATGATTGTGGTTAGATGAACCCTCTGCCAAGCACTTAAATGTGAATTGCAGCTTACTCATGTTGATGTAGATGTAGATGTACAGTTATCGAAGATGGCGTCCGTAACGTCAGCAGATGAAGATGTGAGTACCGTTATCCAAAAATGGCGGCTGTGTCGTCAGTAAGCTGCTTCCGATCGAGCATGCAGTTTAGCCGATAGAAGCACAGCATCATGATGACGTAGGTATCATGTATATAAGGAGGACTCAGCAGCTGCTTAAGATCAATCATCGTCAGTCAGCACGAGGAAGCACCAATCAGCCCAGCAGAACAGGAGGAGGAATCAGCAGAAAATCAAATTAATACAGTGCTCCATTATTGTTATTATTATTTCTCTAACAGCAACATCATATTAAGCTGATGGTTATTCTTCCCCCTCTCCACCAGATGTATCCATAGAGTCACCATCCAACCTGTTGGGATCAGAACACCTGTCGAAGCCGAAGGTTCCAATCTGCAGTTGTACACACCCCTGCCATCTGCAGATCCCCTAACACAGCTCCTCAGCATGGTCGATCAGGATAATGAGACTCTATTGTCTGTGCTGCTCAATACTGTCAAGGGTGCAACATCCTACTGGGCTCCATCGTACGCACCGCCCATTGGGCGAAGCGCAAGAGACATTCCAGCATCACTGCAAGAACAAATGGCTAATCGGGCAGGTCTGGATGTTGTGCGTGAGAAGATACCAACCTCCAGTGCACCGCCAACTTTACTATTCGCCTCATGCTATGTGTTAACAGTTAGCGGTTCAAAATGTTTTCATCTACGAGAATTTGATGTTTCACGAGACGGTATCTAGACATCTGTGTTAGTGCTCGAAAATGTGTCGAAAAATATTATAGTGCGGTTTTCAAACTACACGTGGGATGAACTCTGTCGCGCAAAATCATACATCAATAAGCATATGACTGTAGGATATTTTCTGTCCCAGGACCTCTACTGCGGAGGTCTAGCAGTGAGTATATTATCAATGTATGATCGTGCTACACTTAGAGTTAAAATGCTCAGAGTCATAGTATTTACGTGCAGCACTCGACTGTGGATAACTTTTTCAATCTAGACTCGGCGATAACTAATGGTTCAAATGGTTTAAATGGCTGTGAGAACTACGGGACTTAACATCTGAGGTCATCATCCCCTAGAACTTAGAACTACTTAAACCTAAGAACATCACACACATCCATGCCCAAGGCAGGATTGGGACCTGCGGCCGTAGCGGTCGCGCGGTTGCAGATTGAAGTGCCTAGAACCTCTCGGCTACAACGGCTGGTGCGATAACTAATACGATTGAAAGACTAAGTAGATCGCTCTCATATGTTCAAGCCGTATACAGTGATATCATTTTCTGGCTTCATACATGTAGCATTCACATAGAAGATATAGATCATTGTTTTATTACCTGTATAAGTGCAGTGCCGAAGTCTTATGCCATTCGCCGAGTAGGTGTGGAAAATGCTGAACTCAAATTTACTGATGGAATACCAGACTATTTCATTGCGCCAATAAATTAGCGAGATATACGTGCAGAATTTGAGGGATATAAGAAGAAGCTATTTTCCAAATACTGTACTGCTGCTGCACCGATTAAAGAAGAAGTAATTAATTTTTTTGTTTTGATAATGTCATGTATAGCTGTAGATAGTGAATGAAGAAATATATTTATCACCTCCAATTTGTGTTTGTGTTATTTCTCTAGACAAAATGACCCTGCCTATAATGTCACATCTGATTACAGACATTTTCTTTTTTTATATAGCAGCCTATTTCACGCCAGGACCTAACACAGTAGGTATCGTAGCAGGCTGGGTGAAGCACCCTCGCCACAAGGACTTTGTTGAATGTGACTGGTCCTGCGACGATGAAGATATGGAGTAAAAGACTAAGAAGAATGTTGTGCTCCTCCCCGACACCTTACGAGCTATAATTGTAGGTCCCTCCAACTGTGGCAAGACAAGTCTCATCGCTCTACTAACTGACATTAATGGAGTTCGCTTCGATCATGTGTACATATTCTCCAAAACACTATTTCAACCAAAGTATAAGTTACTGCAGAAAATATTAGATGCCATAGATTGTGTAACGTACAGGGCATTCAGTGAAAGCGAAGACATCCCTCTACCTGAAGAAGTAAAGCGAAACACGGTCTTCATATTTGACGATGTAGCTGTTGAAAAGCAGGACCAGATCCGTAGATATTTCAGCTTAGGTCGTCATATGGGTGTTGACACGTTTTATCTGAGTCAGACATATTCCAGGATCCCAAAATAGTTGGTCAGGGATAACGCCAATCTCATTATAGCATTCAAATAGGACAATCTCAATTCAAAACACATTTACCAGGCTCATGTAGGGACAGACATGTCGTACAGTGAATTTGAAAAGATATGTGCAGATTGCTGGAATCACTTAGAAAATGGGTTTCTTGTTATTGATAAAATTCGAAAACTGAATGATGGTAGGTACAGTCGGAACTTCCAGGACTTCCTCCTTATATAATCATACAAAATACGTGAATGCGTGAGTATACTCTGCACCATAGATAAGTTCGCAAGCATGTCGGGTGCTCAGTCTGAGAGGTTAGGCTTACATAAACAAAATGCCCGCATCTATACTGATATGCAATTTCAAACTCTTGAAGCAAGACTCAAGATACTCCGTAAGGCTGTAATGGAATTAAAGGACAATCAGAAAGTTTTTGCTCATGACCAACAACAGCTGGAGAAAAGAATTAGCGCAATTGAGGAGTAAATAGAAGCCGAGGTTCTTATTATTGAATAGGTTTGGGAGAAGGATCCGGGAAAGAGGAAGAAGAACAAAACATATATAAAGCCTCGCGATCTACAGAGCCCAGGTTACTATGTCGACCAAGCATAAAGTCATTCAAGCGTGTATAGCTGTTCGAGAGAAATTACGATCGTTGGGGATGGGACTTATGGAGCGGGAGCAAACACTCAGAGAGACATTTAAACTCGTTACCGAATCTCTCAGAAAGCCAGCATCACGAGACAATTGCAATGCTGAGAACGATCCAGTTGTTGACTTCACTAATCAGTACATGACAAGGATTGATAGAACATTCGGTGTCAGAAGCAAGAGACCGTACATGCTCGGCTCTCAATCTACACGTTTAACCGATAACACAATACGGATTAGGGATAGAGAGTATAAAAGAATACCTGGCTTAATGAAACCCATCTTCCTCAGAGCGTCAAAAAACTTAAAACACACTGCCAGTGATAGCAAGGCGTATGGAGAAATACTACAGTTGACTGAAGTATATAAAAATGCAGATGGCACACTGAAAAGCCCACAAAGCAATAAATACACTAGCATTATACAAACTTTACTGAATGAACAGCCGCAAAGCAATGGTGAAGGTCTTGACATTCAATATAAACGAGTGAGCAGTCAACCCATCCAGTACATATATAACAATGAAGTAGATGAACTAATAGATAGACTTCGGATGCTGCGGGTAATACGGCACATTCGAATGAGGTTGACTCAATAATTTAAGAACTTAGAGAAGAATCATCGAATAATAATAATAATAACTGCAGGTGTGGAAACAGTAGTTAACTACCTGCACATACCAGCACGCAGAAAATAGCCTCGCAGACATACGATGATTAAAGGACTGTATGACTTATGGCAGGTGGATCTTGAGGATATAGGTCTTTACAGTCGGGAGACTAAGGCTTTCAAGTATATTTTAATGGTCATTGAGACAATTTCTAAATTCGCATGTGAAAACAAAAACCGGGAGAGATGTTACTGCGGTGTTCGAGCGTTTGCTGCAAACAGGAACGAATCGATGTTCAGATAACCTACAAACCCATCATGGTGGAGAGTTTTACAATGAACATTTCAAGACTCTGACGGAGCGGTGCGGAATACACCACTACTCAACGTTTACCCGCCTGAAAACGAGTATTGTCGAGCGTCTAAACAGAAGAGTAAAAGCTCAAGTGTGGAAGCGATTTAATCTTCGTTGTTCATACAAGTGGACGGACATCCTACCGCAGATAATAGCAAGGTACACTGGAACCAAACATAGCACAATAAAAATGAGATCAACTTGATGTTAGTGACAATTCACTCATTAAGTCGGTATATTTCCACATTAAAAGATTTGATACTGGTGACTTAGTACGTATTTCAAAGAACAAGACTGCGTTTGAGAATCATACTTACCAAACTCGTCAGCTGAAATATTCAGTCTCTAAATTGCAGAGAACGAACCCCCGAACATATATGTTAAAAGATAGCAAGGGTCAAGATATTGCAAGATGCTTTTACACAGAGGAATTGCAGAAGGGCTCTGTACCAGAAATATTCCTCATCGAACGCGTAATAAGACGTCGTGGGAATAGAGCGCTAGTTAATTGGCTGGGGTTTCCTTCAACAGAAAACAGCTGGATTGATCCAGACGAATTATTATGTAATAGGATGCGTAGTCCTCAATCACCTCAGTAGTGTACAAAGCATGATAGGAGACACCACAATAAGAGGCGGAGGTGGTATTCTCGACAAACTACCGGTTGAATTACACATTCCGGGATATAACTTCTGTGGACCTGGAATAAAGCTTGAGAAACGCTTGGCACGCGGCGGTAGTGGTGTTAACCTACTCAACGAAGCCTGCCTGAGACACGACGTAGCCTACGCCGCAAATAAAGATCTCCAAGCACGTCGCGTCGCAGACAGAATTTTAGCTGTTAGAGCCAGGGAAATAAGACGAAGAAAAGATATTCGTACAGGTCAACGTGTGGCTACATTCGTTGTTGATAAAACCATGAGTGGTAAAATTAAGTTAGGCCTAAAAGTGATGAATTTCAAACGAATTGTGAAAGCAGCACGGTCCGCTTTGGGGGAGAAGAAGAAATCAGGCTGCCTGAAAAGCAGCATTTTCACATCAATGTGTGCAGCTAAGCACGCAGTGATGAGTAAGAAAAACAACAAGAAGACGCGTAGTATTAAACCCCTTCGCGTTCTACTTTTACCCAAGACATGAGGCGGAATTATTCCGTTCCTCGTTCCAGCCCTTGTGGCTCTATCAGCAGTAGGCTCACTCACAGGAGGGGCTGCGGCTGTAACCAAAACTGTCAAGAATCCTCGAAATGCCCAAGCGGAACTAGAGGAGGCAAGAAGGCATAATCGTGTCAAGGAAGCTACAGCCATTGGAAAGGGTCTATACTTGAAACCGGACAAGAAAAGACTTGACCTCTTCATAAAGAAAAAAGAAAAGCCCGTTAGCCATTCTAGCTGATGGAGCGCTCACGAATAAATATCTCCTTCAGGTTGTTAAAGAGGAACTATTCATTCTAGGATTCCGTGGTGTCTTTATGCGAGATACAAAACCGAAGAAAATATGGCGAACTAATGAATGAGCAATTGAGAATTTAGATGTTGCTGGCGGTCCAGCAACATATTGGGTCTCACATGTAAAGAAAAGTGCAAATACAGTTTATTATTTTGATTGATTTGGAGATTTACAGCCACCTGAAGAATTGCAACAATACTTCACGTGCAATAGACTACTCTTGTACTATTTTCAGCAATATCAGGGCTTAAACACTTACTAGGGTGGTCATCTATGCATCATGTTCCTCCTCACATCCTTGATGAAACAGTATCTAAAACCACACCAAAGATAGGAGCATGTTCAACATCCAGGGGAGTTGATGTATATAAGAGCCATCATTGAACGAGCCCGCATCACTTGAGGTTTAGTTGCAATGTAGTACACTCTGACATTAAAAGAACGAGCGTCTGTATTACGTGCAAATTACTTTCCACCAGTTGATCTAAGTTCTGGTGATTAGAATATGGCATTGATTGCTCTGGTGACATATAACAGCTTCCCAAATATCACAAATGTCAACAATAAACTGCATCTGGAAATTGACAGTAAGAAGGAAATTCTGTAAATACAACCGGATGCCTACGACACTGATGATATGAACGAAGTATTAAAAAGCTCGCCGCGCATGATTAACCGAGCGGTCTCAGGTGCTGCAGTAATGGACTGTGCGGCTGGTCCCGGCGGAGGTTCGAGTCCTCCCTCGGGCATGGGTCTGTGTGTTTGTCCTTAGGATAATTTGGGTTAAGTAGTGTGTAAGCTTAGGGACTGATGACCTTAGCAGTTGAGTTCCATATGATATCCCACACATTTTTAAAAAGCTCTGGAAAGGGAATTGAACTACACGGAAACATCAATACGCTTAAATCTGAACTACGAACAGAGAAGGCGACGATTGACTTTAGGCAGAAAAATTCAATAGGTTCACTGCTAGGTTGTGCTAAATACCGTGTTTTGGTGAAGGATTCCAGTAAATTCTACGCATCAGATCAGGCAGTGGATATACTGCCATTCAGCACAATCCACGTTGAGTGTAATATAGCTACAAACTCATACCCCAACGATAAGTTCATTCACTGTATTAATGGATTCTTCGCCACAGTTGTGACCGGGTAAAAGACAGTTCAGGCCCCCGCAAACACGATATACCTCCCGGTGACAGTTCAGACATTGGCTACCTCGAGCTACGTATTGTGGATCAGAATAATCGCCTTGTCGACTTTCGGGGTGAAGAAATCATTGTACGTCTGCATCTAAGACAAGATGGGGGTAAGGTATAAAGCTAGCACGCAGAACTCACAGTCAGTCAGTGTGCCACAGAAGTGCAAGGTGATAACACCCCTTAATTACGATTTCATTATTTCAATTGGCCTCAAGCCGCGCGATGACGTAACTCAACGTGCCGCAGTCAGTGGAGTATGATGATCGTATTATACGTCATGAAATCCAATCACATACACCCTACGCTACAAGCACATTTTACAAAAGTGATGAAATTAGGATTGTTATTCAACACCAGGACGCTTTAATACTATCTTGCAAGAGATTCTTACATCTAGACTGTACATTTAAGAAAAATGATGGTGCTGCGGTAACACTCTCGAAGCTGTCACGTAGCGCTCTAGCATTCCCCTTTCAAGAGATGCGTTATGAACTTAATGGAATAGAAATCGACCGCACACACAATGTCGGGGTAACGTCAACCCTTAAGACGTCCGTTTCAGCCTCAACCTCCGATTCGAACCTCTTGTAAAATGCAGGCTGGTTCATGGATGCACCAGATGTCGGATACACCCGATTTACTGCGTGCGTGCCTCTAAAAATGCTTATGGGTCACTTTGAGGACATGCAACAAATCATTATGAACGCCAAACAGGAAATTATTTTGGTGCGGAGTGCAAGTGACACCAATTCATATAGTCAAACAGTGGCAGGGGACGTCGAAATCATGATTAATAGCATAGTATGGAAAATGCCCCACATCAATGTTGTTGACGAGGAACGCTTGAAAATTTTTAAAGTTCTGAATTCAGGCACTTATCTTCCGCTGACGTTCCGGTCATGGGAGCTTACCTAAAGCATCAACACATATGTGGGCTGTTAAAAAATCGGTTCAATTGGAAGCACCTCGGTTCATCATACTTGCATTTCAGACTCAAAGGAGGGTGAATGTATCAAAAGACTCAAGTGAATTTGACCACTGCAAGTTAACTAACACCAGAGTCTACTTGAATTCAGAATATTACCCATACGGGAATAAGTGGGACAGCAATGTACACAGTCTAGCATTTGACATGTATGCAAGATTCCGTGCGTCTTACTATGAAGGACTTGAAAATGAGGTGTGTCTATTCAGTCCACAGAATTCCAAGAAGTTGGCACCAATAATCGTGACAGACTGCTCAAAACAGAATGAGGTAATTACATCAGGACTGGTAGATGTACGGATTGAATTTTAATGTTCAACAAACTTCCCAGATCACACGGCAGCATATGCTCTATTTCTGCATGATCATGTTGTTAACTACTGTCCACTCGGAGGTGTTGTACAGCGAATTGTATAAATTAATAGGTGCTGCGCCAGCTCCAGCACAGTTGACCATGTTACACCAGGGCGTAAGGATCGTAGCTGACATTCAAGGTTTCTATTACAACGAACACAAGCCATTCATAATTAAAGACTGTGCAGTTATAGCCTTCACACAGAGTGCTAGAACAATAGCAACATTCGCAACAAGCATTGCATCGCCAAAACCTTTTTAGGATGTGAAGTGAGTTAAAACAAGGAAAAGTGCCAAGTGACTAACAAGTTTCTCTCATGGACACCACTGGGACGATCCTGAAATACCTTATTAAAAAGGATGACGTAACTTCAAATATTTGATCATCCTGAGACCATCAGCTACTCGTATGTCAAAGGCAAGGAGAAGATCGCATGGATGCAGCGAATTTTCAAGTTTGCGTTTATTCAAGAACTGGAATCCTACAAGTACCCTGCTATCCATTAGCTCAAGAAGATGTATGAAAATAGTCTTCAATCTGCTTATAAAACTGTAAAATTACTTTTAAGTTAGATTATTGAAAATCAATGGATTTTGAACTCAAATTCTGTGTTTTTTCTTTCTTTCTAGCTCCTACTTAGATAGCACATAGCTTTATTCAAGGAGAGATAATTTCAACAATGTCTTTGGAAGTGGGTACGATCACGTCCCACCTGTTCTCAAAAAACTATAAATGAAATCTCATGCAATGATTAAATATTTTTTTATCTTCCATTTTAAACTTCACATCCTTAATAGCACTCATCTTCAGCAAAATTAATAATGCAATAGGAAATAGGGGATAGGTGTTTTTTTTTAAATAAGACCAACAAAGACTTTTTTCTCTCATTCAATTCACACAAATACAATATTGTTTTTGAGATATAATATAGTATTCTTGAGGTACAAATTGACTCTGTTGTCCACTGCAGAAATACCTTTTATTTACACACTACAACATTAACACTGGTAGGATTATTTTTTATAAATATACACTAAAAACTAATGCAGAGATACTTCCTTTACTACTACTACAACTAAAGTCCACAGCCTCAGTAGCATAGCTTTTACAATAATTCTGATGGGCTGTATACACTTAGATTATAATTTCAACAGTCTATAATAGCAAAGGTTTTTTTTATAATATCAATTGTGAAGGACTCTGAACTATATATACAATTAAAAACTATTCTGACTTGAATGTGTAACGGCAGGTGAAAAGCTATTCTATTATAACATGCACATGGTGCATAGATATACATATTTAAAGGCCACACATATTCTGCATATGAACAATTTAAATGAACATACAAGTACTTTTGATTTTTATTTTTTAATTTTTTTCAAATTTTTTCATGATTTTTCTTTCTTTTTTAACACACACATGGTGTTCATATATAATTACATTTTTTTTCCAAACACACTCCCTCTGTATACACATGTGTTCATTGTACACAAAATAATATTTACACATACACACACGTACACACACACAAACGCCCACACACACACACACACACACACACACACACACACACACACACACACACACACACACACACACCACACACATACACACACAAAAACGTACACACACACACACACACACACACACACACACACACACACACACACACACACACACAAATTTACTTACAGTATGATAGAAGGGACACACTACTACTCTGCAGGCACTCTCTCTCTCTCTCTTATTCTCTCTCCCACTCAATGAGAGTCCCCCATCCCTTCTCTCACTACAAGTGAGTGGTGTGAGTACGGTAGAGTTTCGACCCCGTCGTCACAGAAGACCCTTTTATCATCATGTGGCGACAGACCGATTATAGACTGCAGCACGGTGTGCACCTCATGTCCTCCCGATCAAATACTGGTCTGCTGTCCCAAATGCGTTAGTTGCAGTTCAGCCCCACGAACACAGGCACTGCAATAGTCTTCGCTACAGATGGCTCTCAATGCCATACGATACACACCCTTAGCGCGCCTCTGGGTGGCACTTTCCAATGTGCGATATGCATACATTTTTGAGCATAGGCCTACAAACTCTACAATCGGCAATCCATTAGTCTCGTCCTTCATAAGACCGATAACCTTCTTATTCTGTGGTATAATACCATACGGATTATTGGCCATGTATGAGGACGTGTCGAATTCATGACTGTGGCTCCTCATTACTTCATATGGATTGCAGTTCTTCACCCAATAGGTGAAGGTATAGGTATCCATATATAGTAATTTAGGATCTGCAAAATGAGTTTTCGCAAACTCATGATGAAAGTGGTACATGTGGAGTTTGGATAGGTCTGGTATACACATCCCCACATAAATAGGCTTCATAAACTCTACTGCAGGCTTCGCCATCTCACAGCAACAAAGTTCTAGTTGAATATGGTGACCTGCTTAAAATTTGGTCTGGCAATGCATTTCCTTACGCCATAACGCCCATCCCATTCGATTCTAATCAAAATTTCTCTTCGTTCCCTCAAATTCTCCATTGTTTTACTGAAAATTGAATTATTTACTAATTTATAAAAGCCTTTCTCAAAGTCACTCGTCATGGACGTTCTCTGTCTCGCATTCAAATCAGTATACTCCTTCAACCACAGGGACTGCTTGAAGAAGATAGTCTGGGTAAGTCTAACCAGCTCCATACTAAATCTGAGGCACTGCTGGAGGTTATAGTAACGCATAATGTATCTCCTCTTATCCTCTAGTGTTGTGATCAGTTTTGGTGCGGAGACACGTAGCCCAACTAGTTGCTCTGGACACAGTGGCAAATTGGCATGCACATAATGCAGACTAATGTGGTATGTGAGTTCTGCCTCTACCACACACCCTACATGAGAATCAGCTGCAACGACCAGATGATTTTTCCACCGAATCCCTTGCATTTGTCTTCTGGCACCCATCGGAACTCATCCATCGGCAGTGATTGCTGCATGGTGTGCGCGAATAAGTTATTCATGTCAAGATACATTATATAACTCGAATCAAGGGACGTATTGAACCTGTCACCCATCCGCTGGTTATTTGCCTTCGTGTTTTTATGGACACGTTGGCAAAGCCCCCCCCTTCGAAGGTTCTCTTACTCAAGGAAAAGAATCGTGTCAGCACCGGTCAATAATTCAATGTTACAGTTCATTTTCTTGAGCAGAACATCGAGACAACCCAGGTGCCGCGTAATAAAAGGTGGGATCCAGAGAATATGTGGTCATGAATAACTCTGGAATTTCTTGAATGTGTCCGAAAGCAAGTGCATGTCTGTGTCCATGTAAAGCCGTGCATACTCACCTAAAGTGGAAATATTGAATTCCCGCCAGACATTCATGTCATGCTCATACTCTGCATCTTTTATGGTATCGCCTGTAAGGTTGCTGGAGAAGGCAGTTATGTCAAGTATCCTGGTTTCGTCGAGTTTTGCCATACTATCCACATACTCGTATGGGAAAACCCCCTTCCTAGTGACAAGCTGAAACTTTTCCTTGGTAGGAAATGCAGCTCATGTGATATGCATATCCCCCGAGGTAGAGTTTCAACGAGTTTCTGGCGTGGCACCTGCATAAACGTAGTGTATCAAGGAAGCGGAGCATAATTCTTGACGTCATTCATCTGGAGTATTAGATATATTTCTCCAGGTTCTCTGGTGGGACCTGATCTTTTTCCAAACCGAAATCAGCCAAGTGCTCAGCTAAAAAGTGAGTGTCATGCCCACTTAAACTGAGGGAGAAAACGGGTATGAGTCTTGGTAGCTGGTACTTCAAATTGTACGCGTTGTGAGTTGTGCCATGGAACTTCCCCATAAGATGACAGTGGCCCCTACGAGGCGTCTCTGCTTTTCTGTCTAACGGCAGCCCACAAATATGACAACCAGTCACATTATTATACAAATCTTCATTGTCCTTAGATTTGGTCAATGTAAAGCTTATCGACCTCCCGTGAAAAGCTTTCGAGCTCAGTGAGCAACCAAACTGCAGAAAGGTCCCTGAAAAAAGATTTGTAGCGTTTAAGACTGGAGTCATAGGACGATACAACTTGATATGCTGCCATGCATGGTACGTGTTTCTCTGTAAAGGTGGTGTATGAGGCTGTAGGGTCACCTACACAGTGTGTCAAGGAGGCGAGGAGGCATTCATGGTCAGCGTACACTACAAACGAGCATCGCTCCTGGTGGTAAGCATTAATGAACTTTATGAATTTGTTGTCCTCAGCAAGTATAATAACACGTACCGGGTCCTTGGAAGTACAGTCTACTAGAAGCGCCACTAATAATGTGTCTGAGGAGAAATAATTCAGACACCTTAAGCAAATATGCTTTTTAGACCTCTCGTTATTCACTTGAGAGAATAGGACTCGGGACATGTCTTTGATCGAAACATAGTGATACTTACCACCTTCAGAGAAGAGCAGCATGTTTACATGCAATTTACACTCACCTGCAAATTTTGAGAAATGGGGGGGGCTGACGACAATATGCTTGTCTTGCTCATATGACTTGCTTTTTTTCTCCAGGCCATAACCATGAACCGATATTCCAGTGTTCTGTGCCTCCAATTTAGGTATGTCCTGGATCTTGACGGGGAACGCTATACCATCAAAGTTATAACACCCACGAATATTACCATATACTATTCGGATACTCAAGATGATCTCTGTAATTACAGTTTCTTTTGCAAGCCAGGATTGATCATGCAAAACATGATCCTTTCTATTGTCGACATTAATGCATGCCCTCTTGTTAGCTATGTCTGTAGGAAGCTTGATATAACTAGACCCTCCATTTACCAGATCGTAGACATGAGTATGGATGTCCAGGTGTAGAATTCTGCTGTGTGATTTAGCTAAGCCTTACACTTCCAACTCAGAAAAACGACCCAATATAGCACTCAAGGTGGATTTACGAAACCACTCGGCGATTGATGCGTTCCACGTTATCACGCCATTCCCCCCCCCCCCCCCCAAAGATAGTGAAGAGTAGCCTCTTCAACAGCTGACTCAACTTTAGGAGGGTGCGAAAATTCGATGCAAAGCACCACACTGCATTTAATGGCGGGATAACGTGGATCATTGACTTCCTTGACAAGCTCCGTTTCCGTGATAGGACGACATACACTTAGAAATCCAACAGGGTCACCTTATCCTCCTCTTGGGTTTCCGATCCTCATGAACGAGATTCGCTCCTCAAAAGTGTCTGCAGTCACCGTGTACTCTAACTGCGGTATAGTATCGCTGACCTGATCCTCTTCACTAAAAGAACAGGAGAGGAAACTACCACTAGCCATGGGTTGACTGTTATTACTACTACTGGCACTATATTGCGCTGGTGATGCCGTCTGCTGTACGTGGTCGATGGGAGAGGTGGGAGTGTCAGGCCAGTGGGAGCATACCGGTCTAGCAAGAGGCGGTGCGTAGCGTATAACGCTGGCCCAGGACTGCGGATTAACCAGTCCGCCGTCGCCACCAGTGGCTGAGGCGTCGGCGGTCGTCTGGTGCCACTGCCCGCCCCCAACTCCACAGGCGACCGATGGCTGGCTCACTGACGCGCAGGTCCGGGCGGCCGATAGCTTCGCTGTAATGGGTGCGACACACGGTTCAGCTCGTCGTGCTTGGGTTTTTATTATAAACCGCCGAGCCGCGACACGCACTACGGTCATCTGAGGCTTCACCTTGGTGAAAATAATAATAATAATAATAATAATAATAATAACAATAATAATCATCGAGTTATAGAGCATTCTTGAGTAGACTGATATGGAAGTATGAATATTAAATCTATAATAATAGTCAGCTTCTTTGTTCCCAGACCACGGGACAATCACAGCTGCCAGCCCTTCGTTATTGACCAGGGTCAAATTCACCATCCGGCTCAAATTGCGCCTGAATTAGTGCTTCCCGCTAAATGTATGCATTTAATTGGTCGAGCTGATCGAAATCACCAGTAGCAAGAAAAAATTAGAATTAGAGAAAATGTTGGAAAAAAAATTAATTACATATCGATAGAATGGACTCTTACACAGTATAGATTGCTCGTTCCCCTGAAGAAGAGCATTACCTAAATTACACGGTTGGACCGCACCTGATTCATCTACAACATGAACAATGAAGTATACCTTATATTATGGTATAATGACAGACTGGAGATATTAAGGAAACAGAAAAATAAATTTAATACTCACGTTTTATAGCTGAAGGTGTTGTTTTCCCCCTTCCCAGCGAAGAATGCTGAAATGATGAGAAAAAAGAAAATTCAAATTCAAGGATGAAGAAAGCAGTTCTGTACTTCTGAACAGGGTTTCACATGCCACATAACACTTATATGAAAGTAATAACTTACGTTGGACCTCGTTCAGGAGGGGGCGCTCACCCCTGAAGTTGGCTTAAGCTCGTTTCATGATGGACGAGACACAGGCTGCATCGGAATGATGGTGAGCTCATGAATGTTGGTGTTTAAATAGGATCCCGAGCGTCCTCCCACACCACCAAGACGCTAGCTAATGGGAGTTGAGCTTCTTGGGGTTTCATAGTCTTTCAATGCTTAGAAACGTATTCTCGATGTTATTGAGTGTATCAATTGAAGGAGCTTTTAAGAACATCTGCGTGGTTCCTGTTTTGGGGACGTCTGGCGTTTGACGACCCTGCCAGACTTGGTGTGATGCAGGCGTGTGACGCTAGCAGGCGTGAGTGTTCTTACAGAAAGTGAGAATGTCTGTGTCCAGCAGACATCAGTGGGTGCCGGACTTCGGGTGACGCAATTGTGTGCACCTAGAGGGGGAGAGTATTTTTAGAGAAAGTGAGAATGTTTGGCTGACGTCAGCGGGTGTGAAAGTAGGATGGTCGGCTGTGGTTCGTATTATCAGCGCATGACACACACACACACATACAGCCAGACACAATGTGGCTTACCACAAAATGCTGTAGTAGCGACAACTAGGTCACTCGCCTCTTGTGCAAAGCATGACCATATTCTTTGTATGTTCAAGCATTAATGAAAGTATGTAATACAGCTATCGATATCTCAACCTCTTGTGGTGGTAACACGAAACTAACGCTGTAGGTAGATAATAAATTTAATCAAATTTACAGACATTTCAAGAAACTTAGACAAATTTAAAGAAATTTATAAAAATTATATTCGAATGAAATGTAAGCACTTAGAGCAAAGTTCACGCACATCTTCCAAGAGGATGCCGAAGATACTTGATGGTGGTACGGATTATAATTGTTTAAATAAAGACTTATGTCCAGAGCTGAATGAGTGCATGTAATACAGCTATCGATATCACAGCCTCTTGTGGTGGTAACATGGAACTAATGTTGTACTTAGATAACAAATTCAAACAAGTTTAAGGAAATTCATAGAAATTTAAACAAACTTAAAGATATTTATAGAAATTATATTCGAATTAAATGGTATGGCGACACCATACCAACTTCTCTGAGCAATATTTTTCAAGAGGATGGCTAACGCAATTGATGGTGGTGCTGTACCTAATTGTTTAAATAAAGACTTATGTCCAGTTCCCAGGAAGAGGTTAGTTAGGTTAGTGGAGGTAGCCCAACTGCCCTTTCTTTCCCACCATTTTCTTAGGTTTGTATAGACAGCTCAATTGTCGTAACTTCTCACCAAAATTCAAACTTCTCGCGAGTTCATAGGATGGGGTGACTTAGGTTAGTTTAAGCAATCCACTTGACCTATCTTCCTGCCATTTTTGGATAACGGTACTCGCATCATCAGCTGACGTCATGTGACGTTACGTACTTGCGTCTTGGCCGGCATATTAGATAACGGTACATTGGGGTTACGTCCTTGTTTGTGGTGACGGCCGCCATATTGGATTTGGGGTGCTGTCAGTGTTGCCCCACTACTTCTGTCTCCGAATCGTGCTGTCATTGGGCATTTCTCCTGTTATGGTGTAAAGAAGCCAAGCGCAAACACTTCTATGGATTGCAGAAGGTTATGGGAGGTTGTAACAGCCACCACGTTTTTCTGGTGGTACCGTGTGCCTTCTTGTTTTGGAAAATGGAGAGATTCTCGGGTATCATCGTCTTTCTGTGTCAGATACGGGTCTGGAGAACTCTGAACTCCTCAGTTGGCGCCAGTGAGTACCACCAGTCCTGCTCAGCGCATGCTTCAGCGAGCATAGTCCTGCGCGGCGGTGGAACATTGTGCGTCACACGGTGTGCAGAGATTTGCCTTTGGTTCTGGGTATCGACAACGGAATAAAACTCAAGGTCAAGGCGCGATACGTGGCGACAGGGTAGCTTTGAGTTATGGGGAAATAGTAGCCAGCAGCCTATGTCTCGAGAACTTGTAGCATCTTAGTCATGTAGGGCTTCCTCAAGTACATTAGATAAGACTGAATCGATATGTACATCCCTTTTCTGAAGGATACTCCATGAAGACAAACGAAATACATTGTAACACTTCCAGCGGCTTCGACGGACCTCTAGGAAGTATTAATAACCAACCAATCGTGAAAGATCTGGAGATAAGTTCTCCTTATCAGCGCTCAAACAAAAGCAAATATGTGAATTCTAAGAGAGCACAGTGTCGTTACTGTATGTTTTTTTATTATCAGGTGAGAAAACGCAGTTGTGAAAAGGTAAGAATTGAAAGTAGCCCAAACCTATTAAGAGGGATAGTAGTGGCACTGTGATAGAGATTTTCCTTGGGGTCTGGGTATCGACGACGGTATGAAACTTAGTGTCAAGGCGCCCTACGTGGCGCAATCAACCATTTCAGAAGTCTAGAAACTTATGGAGAATTTGGTACTTATTTACTCCTTATTGCCAAAAACAGAACGTATTTAGGTTATTTAGAGGTGCTGTATCGTGCCGCGATGTCATCGCCGTAGACGTGAAAGAACTACTGGAAAGTGATCAGAGATAAGTATTCCAAAATAAAACATCCGTAAAGCAGATAAGTGACACACTAAAGGAAACAGCATCTAGCACTGTAAGGGCAGATGTCACTGGGCAACAATGAAAATGTCTCGGGCTTAAGAATAGTAAATTTACATTTATTTCCATCTGCTCAATTCAAAAATCACCATAAAAATGACAGATTAGCTCTTGTTTTGAAGATTAAGTGACATTTCATTTTTTGGAGTGAAGATTTTACATTTGGGGGATTTTTTCTTTTGAGTTGTCAATCCTGTCAAATAACAAGACACAAATTGTCTTCAGCTGTTTGCAAGTCATAAACATAGATACTGTTGCTGTGACTGTGAATTACATGTAGTTTCTACTCATGTTAATGCAAAATTTCTGATTCGAGTGTGCTTTTTTAGTGTAAAATTTGTAAAAATGCCACGTAAAGGTGTAAATATGGTAAATAACTTTTGAAATATTTGTGGTGAAATAACATTTAACTCACAGAAACGCAATCTGACGCCTCTTGTAAAGACTGCCTATCACTATTATTTTGGTTTGAAAGTAGGGGACCAGGATAAGTCTTGGGCTCCACATTTATGTTGCAACGCATGTTCAACTACACTGCGAGAATGGCTGAAATAGAAGAAACAATCTATGGCTTTCGCTGTGCCTATGATTTGGCGGGAGCCTACAAACCGTACAGATGGGTGCTATTTCTGCCTGACTCCACCTATAAAGGCAGGATTGAGTACGAAGGAAAGGAGAATAGTTCAGTACTCAAATCTTCCATCTCCTATTCGACCCATTCCACATTCGGATGGTTTACCAGTTCCTACTCCACCCCAAAAAATTGTGTGTTTGAAGTAGAAAATGAAGACAGTGTGGAACAAGAAGAACCAAACAAGCCTTCCACATCCCATGACCACGATTTCGAAGGAAAATAAGATAAACCGCACAGACTGAGTCAAGCGAAATTGAGTGATCTCATTAGAGACCTTGGCCTGTCAAAGGAGAATTCAGAAATTCTTTGGTGTCGACTACAGTAATGGAATCTTCTCCAAAGTGATGTGAGAATCTCGCAGTAGAGAAAACGTCACATGGAACTGCTTCCCATTTTTGAGAAGAAAAATAATCTTGTTGTTTGCTGCGACATTAATGGCTTGATGAAACCTTTGAATTTGAACCGTGATCCAAATGAATGGAGGCTATTCATAGACTCCTCCAAGCTTACTTTGAAAGCTGTGTTACTTCACAGCGGGAACCTTCTTTCATCTCTTCCTGTAGGCCATGCTGTTCACATGAAGGAGACATGTGCAAATATGACAGCTCTCTTGGACTCAATTAAATATCATGAATACAAATGGAAAATCTGTGGTGACCTAAAGGTCATTGCCATACTCTTAAAAATGCAACTGGGTTACAGAAAGCATTGCTGCTTCTTATGTATGTGGGACAGTAGAGATAGGAAATTGCATTATATTAAAGAAGACTGGCCTGCAAGAGAACTTCACCCTAGCGAGAAAAATGTCTTTGCCAAGCCTCTCGTGGACCCAAAAGACGTTCATCTTCCATCCCTGCGTATCAAGCTAGGTTTGATGAAGAACTTTGTCAAAGCTAGGAACCGAGAAGGACGGGCCTTTAAGTACATAACAGAGAAATATTCGAAATTAAGTGATGCAAAAGTTAAGGAAGGCATTTTTGTCGGACCACAAATAAGAGAACTGGTAAAGGATCCTGCATTTGACCATGTTTTGGAGGGGTGTTGTTTACGGATTCTTAGGCGACAAAAGAGATGACAACTAGAAGCATTTGCTGACAGTGCTCCTGTAAAAATACCGTAACCTTGGATGCAACGTGTCCCTCAAGATCCATTTTCCCCACTCCCACCTAGACTTTTTCCCTCCTAGGTATGGAGCTGTTAGTGATGAACATGGTGAGAGATTCCATCAGGACATTTCTGTTATGGAACGAAGATATCAGGGCCGTTGGAATGAAGTAATGCTTGCGGATTACTGTTGGTCTTTGTGTAGGGATTCTGCGGAACTCAGTTGCAAGAGGCAGGTTAAAAGACGACGAAATCAATAAGCCACCACATGATTCTCTTCAGACACGACCATCTGCGAAGTTTTTTTCCAGCATTTTACAGCTCTTAGCATTTAACTACCAGTTAAAAAAATCAAATGCACTTTCATTGTTGTTAGCATGTATGTAATTAAAATGTATCCTTTTCTCTCAATCCGCTAATATGTAATACTTCCACCTTGTGTATGTCATAGAAACTAGAGCAAATAAAAATTTTTCTTTGTCATATCTGTTTTTCTCAACCCTAAATTAGTAAGGATTGCGTCATTAAGTGCTCGAAACATTCAAAAATTATTTTTTTGTTGCCCAGTGTGTATGGAGAACCAGCGAAATGATTCGGATTTTTTATTATTTAATCTATTAGACTGATGCTTTAACAATGATCAAAATCGAAATCAGTCTAGAAATACATTTAAAATAATATTCTTTGGCCATTTGTGCTTGCCACGCCTCCTTTCCCCGTACTGTGATCTACAAATCTCTACGCTAGACATTATTTGTTCTAATGTTTCGGTGACGCAATCTAAACGAACTACAGAGGTGCTAACAGATAAAGAGATTGATAAGTTATAAATATATTATGAAAAAGCCATTATGAACAATGTACATAGTGTGAAAGCCATGTATGAAGCAATGTGGCATATACTCTTTTACAAACTTCCCACGCATGTGAATATTCAGCACTTCCTCTTATATGTCGTGGTTCAAGTATCTACAGACAGACTCCGGCGGAAAGCCACACATCCGTAAGCAACGTTTGCCACTTGTTTCAAATGTTATAAATCCAACTTTCTGATACCTAGCCAATCAGGAACCACTGAAATGATGCGTACATGAGAAAACAAAATACGATTGTTAGCTGTACGCCTTATATGGAATGCGTTGACCAAAAAAGTATCTGTGCGCGCAAATGTTATGGAGAAAACTGTATGTAATGCCTCGTGATGCCTGTCTAGTGTTTAATAGTGCATAAGTAGATAGGATTAAGGGCGTGCAGAGATTAGGCTTCCATAAAGGTGCGTTCACACTGAAGATGCTCAGAAACATTGATGAAGCACGACTTCATAAAGCCCAGGGAGCAGAAGAAAATATGAAATTTATTCTAAACAGAGGAGGCAGGGGAAAATAAACTCCACTAAGTAAGAGCATGCAGATTATGGATTTGGGGAGGATTACTCATCAGGGGATTGGCAGTTTTGTTAAATGCTGAAATCAAAGCTTTAAATGAGATTTGCTGCAGAACGATTTTTTGAGCTATAATGTACCTCTCTTCAGGTACTATAAAAACTGACGTCGTGATATTTGGTACAATTTTTAAAATCCTCATGTTGAATAATCGTGTGCACCACTTTTTCTTTGTCTTGTATCTGAGAAAAGTTTTCATTTACTGCATGAGGACAAGCGAACAGTCTAGGTGAATGGTTCACAACAGGTGGTCCGCGCACCCCCAGGGGTCCACGAGTTATGCCAGATGGGTCCACTAGATTCTATTAGAATAAAAAATATATTATTATATTAAATATATATCGTATGATAACAAATTTTTTGTTTTGGCCGCTTCCTGCACGAGAGCCAACTGACACTAGCACACTCTAGCACAAAACTAGAATTAGATAGAGGCAAATAGTATGTCGTTAGACTGAGCGCGCTGCCTCTTTTCAGCTGACACTCTACAAATTCGCATTTTAGACGACAATCGGCCATTGTTAATTTATTGCCAATGCTTTCACAGCCCGTGTTGTTTGCATACTCTATACTCTGTATTGAAACAGTAGTGTTTGTAAAGCGTTGTTTTTCGCGGAAGCTACAGTTCGAGTAATTAACAATGGACCGTTGGTTAAAAAGTGGTTCGTTGAAACGAGGAAAGCCTACAGATAATGAGGAAGACGAAGATTTTGAGTAACAATCAAAAATTTAACAATAACAATGATAGCTAAATTGAAAAAGTTTTAAGCTCAATATTTTTTCAGTAATTAATATCTCAATGTTCTTTTTATAAGTATTGAAAATAGAAAACGTATAAAAAGACTCTTAATTTGGCTTTTTTAGGTACTCGATACTGTGATATGACAAGGTACCAATCATGCACGATGGGGGGGTGGGGGGAGGGGGGGGGCCCTCGAGAAAATTTTGTTGGGAACCCCTGGTGTAGGTTAACATAAATCTGAAAAATTAATTTGAAAGTAAATATCACATTAAACAAAAGACTGTGGCACACGATTTAGCATATTTTTATGCACGTGTGAGCTGTAAAGTTCCAGCTTTTAAAGCTTGACTAGTCTATGAGAAAATGGTACATTACATGTATATTTGTAATTAAAAGTTTAAATCATTATAAAACGTAGGTCCATTAGCATTATAAAACGAAACCTGCTCTATGCTCTGTACCGAAGTCTCGAGTGTTAACATAATAACTCTAGTATTGTAGGAGATATTCATGTATTAATGCCGGTATGCATTTACGCCTTGCTCTTTTTGAGCTAGTGACACTCTACTTGGCGTTTCAAATACTTGGTCAGGTTAACCGAAAATTTTATCAGTGGACTGAAGCAAGAAAGAAAAGCGGAAAGTTGTCGAGGTTTCTAATTGATTCCCATCCCCTCTCTGGGCACTAGAACTATTACTACACCTCTAACCTCGACGCGACGTTGCCGCAGGAATATTCAATAAAGTACATGACTGCTGCTTTAGCTCTTCACCACAAATGAGTAGATATTGGTCACATTCCTTCAGCCTATTGCCTCTCTTTTGTGCCTCTTGAACAGTACACTTTGAGATGAAACCACAAGAAATACAGAGATTTATATTAATTTTGACAATATATCTATGAAGGAATATTTTTACTTACACTAAAACTGGGTCACCACAATTGTAAATGATATGTCTTTACAGTCCAGAGGAATGTAAACTTAGAACGGAAGGAGAAGCCTTCTATGACCAATTAGAAGAAGTTATAAATAATATACCTTCAAACGAAGTTAGAGTAGTAATGGGGAATTTAATGCTCGTATTTCCACTAGCGTCATTCCTGGATCTAAACAACCATTTAATGCATTGTTTGTGAATGGTAATGGTGAAATTATGATCAGCTTAGTCTCATCCTAAGAACTATTAATAAGTAATACCGCCGACGACAGTGCTAGATGTTTGGACTCTAATTGCTGCTAACATAGGTAGTGGTCACATCTTACTCATGTCAAAGTCTGGAAACATGTAAGAAGGAATAACAAAGGTAAAGCATCTATTCTCAAAGAAATATTGCCTAAGGTAGAACCACTATGTCATGAACTGATAGTTTCGTTTGCACAAACGAATGAACATTACAAACCGAGAACTGGAAAATTCAGGAGCTGAAAGCAACCAGTAAAATCGCTGATGGTGATGCAAAGCCATTATTGAAAACTACGCAACCTCGAGATTTTGCTATCTCCTTTACCTCTTACCTGAAGAAAAGTTATCTAAGGACATTGCCTGTATACGGACTGAGATTAGTGAAGTTAGTGAATACATCTGCACCTAATTGTGTACCTGTAAAGTGAAGAATATCGTATTACCCAATCTTACTGGAGGTTAGTAGAGCAGATATTAAAGGGACTTTTTATGTGGCATCAAAGGGAAAAAGGAGTACTGTCATCTTCATTAAGATGGGCAAAAAGTAAAATCTTAGGAAAGACCAGAGAAGAAGCAGAGGAAATAGTTCTCGTATTAAATCTTTCAGATCGCGCAGCACTGTCTCTGTATGAGAAGCACAACAAATTAATTGACTTTAATGGCGTTATGTCTCTAATTGCTGATGCAAGGCAGAGAGGAAGATAAGTGGCTTCCAGATTATACTGAAGCGCCGACGAACTGGTATTCAGATACACAGTCAGAATACGACGCTGCGTTCCGCAACGACTATATTAGACAACAAGTGACTGATGTAGTTGATACATCGGTTAATGCTGCCACAATGGCAAGTTATCAAGATTGAAGTGAGTTTGAACGTGGTGTTATAGTCGGCGCATTACGATTGGGATACAGAATGAAGTGCAGATTTCCCCATACGACAATATCACGAGTGTATCGTGAATATCAGGAACCCAGTAAAATATCAAAGGTTCGACATCGCTGCGGCCGGAAAAAGATCCTGCAAGAACGGGACCCACGACGACTGAAGAGAATCGTTCAACGTGACAGAAGTGCAACCCTTCCGCAAGTTGGTGCAGATTTCAATGGAGGGTCATCAACAAGTGTGAGCGTGCGAAACATTCAACGAAACATCATCGATATGGGCTTTCGTAGCCGAGGACCCAGTCGTGTACCCTTGATGAGTGCACGACACGAAGCTTTACACTGCGTCTGGGCCCGTCAACACCAGCATTCGACTCTTGATGACTGGAAACATGTTTCCTTGTCGGAAAAGTCCCGTTTTAAATTGTGTTGAACGGATGGACGTTTACGGGTATGGAGATAAGCTCATGGATCCATTGGCTCTGCATGTCAGGAGGGGACAGTTCAAGCTGGTAGAGGCTTTGTAATCGTATGGGGCGTATGTAGTGGGAGTGATATGGGACCCCTGATACGTCTGGATACGACGCTGATAGGTGAAACGTAAGAATCCAGTCTGATCACCTGCATCTATTCATGTATATCGTGCATTACGGCGGCCTTGGGCTTCTCCAACAGGTCAATGCGAGCCCCCTGCCCCCCTCCCATACCTCCCACGACCAGAATTGCTGTAGAGTGGCTCCAGGAGTACATTTCTGAGTTTAAACGCTTCCGCTGGCCGACTAACTCCTCAAACGTGAACATTATTGTGAATGTCTGGATGGCTGGCTACGTGCTTTTCAGAAGAGATCTCCACCGCCTCGTGCTCTTATGGATTTATGGACAGCCCTGCAGAATTCGTGGTGTCAGTTATCTCCAGCACTACTTCAGACATTAGTCGAATCCATGCCACATCCTGCTGCGGAACTTCTACGCGCTCGCGGGGGCCCTACACGATACTAGGCAGGAGTAGCAGTTTCTTTGCCTCTTCAGTGTGTACAGACACTTTCTACACAAACCGGTAATGCATTCTGTAAGAAATCATGAGAAACCTGTACGGAAGAGCATCAGGCTGTAGTATACAATTACTAACAATGCCGGCTAAAACGTCGAAAGAAAATCTTTGTTGATAATCTGATTGCACTGTTTCGTGACGATTCTCGACAAACCATGAGCTCTGATGGTGAAAATTTCCAATCTGATCTCGTTGAAAAGACGCCTCAGCCATGAACGCCACCTTTGTATTGAAATGATTGTGATTTATTGTTGATTCACTCGCAGAAGTGTATGCGTACGGGAAGATCAGTGGCTGATAGTGTTCTGTATTTCTGTGTGTCCCACGATTAATGCAATTCTGAAACACACAGTGAGCTCTGGCATATACACTCCTGGAAATGGAAAAAAGAACACATTGACACCGGTGTGTCAGACCCACCATACTTGCTCCGGACACTGCGAGAGGGCTGTACAAGCAATGATCACACGCACGGCACAGCGGACACACCAGGAACCGCGGTGTTGGCCGTCGAATGGTGCTAGCTGCGCAGCATTTGTGCACCGTCGCCGTTAGTGTCAGCCAGTTTTCCGTGGCATACGGAGCTCCATCGCAGTCTTCAACACTGGTAGCATGCCGCGACAGCGTGGACGAGAACCGTATGTGCAGTTGACGGACTTTGAACGAGGGTGTATAGTGGGCATGCGGGAGGCCGGGTGGACGTACCGCCGAATTGCTCAACACGTGGGGCGTGAGGTCTCCACAGTACATCGATGTTGTCGCCAGTGGTCGGCGGAAGGTGCACGTGCCCGTCGACCTGGGACCGGACCGCAGCGACGCACGGATGCACGCCAAGACCGTAGGATCCTACGCAGTGCCGCAGGGGACAGCGCCGCCACTTCCCAGCAAATTAGGGACACTGTTGCTCCTGGGGTAGTGGCGAGGACCAGTCGCAACCGTCTCCATGAAGCTGGGCTACGGTCCCGCACACCGTTAGGCCGTCTTCCGCTCACGCCCCAACATCGTGCAGCCCGCCTCCAGTGGTGTCGCGACAGGCGTGAATTGAGGGACGAATGGAGACGTGTCGTCTTCAGCGATGAGAGTCGCTTCTGCCTTGGTGCCAATGATGGTCGTATGCGTGTTTGGCGCCGTGCAGGTGAGCGCCACAATCAGGACTGCATACGACCGAGGCACACACGGCCAACACCCGGCATCATGGTGTGGGGAGTGATCTCCTACGCTGGCCGTACACCACTGGTGATCGTCGAGGGGACACTGAATAGTGCACGGTACATCCAAACCGTCATCGAACCCATCGTTCTACCATTCCTAGACCGGCAAGGCAACTTGCTGTTCCAACAGGACAATGCACGTCCGCATGTATCCCGTGCCACCCAACGTGCTCTAGAAGGTGTAAGTCAACTACCCTGGCCAGCAAGATCTCCGGATCTGTCCCCCATTGAGCATGTTTGGGACTGGATGAAGCGTCGTCTCACGCGGTCTGCACGTCCAGCACGAACGCTGGTCCAACTGAGGCGCCAGGTGGAAATGGCATGGCAAGCCGTTCCACAGGACTACATCCAGCATCTCTACGATCGTCTCCATGGGAGAATAGCAGCCTGCATTGCTGCGAAAGGTGGATATACACTGTACTAGTGCCGACATTGTGCATGCTCTGTTGCCTGTGTCTATGTGCCTGTGGTTCTGTCAGTGTGATCATGTGATGTATCTGACCCCAGGAATGTGTCAATAAAGTTTCCCCTTCCTGGGACAATGAATTCACGGTGTTCTAATTTAAATTTCCAGGAGTGTATATAAACCGTTTCCAGACCCGTATCCATACAAAACATTTTACTCCTCTTTCTGTGTGAAATATTTCCTGAAAATTAGGCCATGCCTTTTTAGGGCCTAATTATAAAGCGTTTGCCTGGAAATCGAGAGGTTGAGTGATCGAATCTCGATCGGACCACTTATTTTCCAGTCTTTGCTATAATATAGCCTACACCTCTCAACTATTTGAAGAATCGCCAGAAGAATCACGTGGTTCGGATCCCACGTTAAACTGCAGGTCCCCTTTAACCGGTTCGATAACTGCTATACATTAGGGACACGTATCCAATAGAAATACTTCCCCCAGGAACTGACCCACAAGAAATTCTTATTGTCTACGTACTTAATTATGTTTGTATGTAATCGTCAGAGAGCAGGTCCTTGCATTTCTAGTCCTTTATTTACTCTAGAAGTCTATGTTTTCGTATTTCAGACGTGATAGTAACTATCTCATTAATGTGTTCAATGTGATCCGCTCCAGATGAAGAATGTAGACGCTCCAGTAAATTTTCAAGCTTATTTGGATCATCCCAATACATGTAATGAATGAGCCTTTCGCTCTCTATGTCGCATTATGTGAAACCACTTTCACCGTGTTCTAGAACAGCTAATATCACACACTTACATCTATCGCTGCGCTGATTAACATTAATAATAGGTATCCACTCCTCTGGTCGTCTGCATAATATTGTAATACGCTAGTAGATCTGAAACTGTAGGTGCACATGATCTTTTTAGAAACAAGAGTTCCAGCAATCCTACAATTAGCTCGACCTTTAGACCTTCAAATTTTGTTAATTCATCTGTAACAGAGACTTCCAAATGTTTTAGCTTCAGCACACTATTTTGTTACTGGAGAACCACACACGTTCCTCAATGCTCTCTCTTATTTCGATTAGATAGTTTCATAATGTCTTTCACAGTTTTAACGTGTGTTATCGAGGGGCTTGGAGTCGTAATGTTAACAGATATGTTTAATGTGTCGGTGATTGATTGGAAGTATCTCTAAGTTTACGGTCTCAATATATTTCATACGATTTCATTTCTCGCAGTTTACTACGATTTACATTTCTCGCTTATTCAATTTGTCATGTATGATGAGCTTTATATATTTGTCAGAGACTCCGTATAGTTGTATGATTTTATTACCTAAGTTCAAAGGGTAGAAACTCATCAGTCCACGACAGCGGTAAGTAAACAAATCCATAGTCTTATCTGTAGCCGAGCGACGTGGCCGAGCAGTTCTAGGCGCTACAGTCTGGAACTGACGACTTCAGATGTTAAATCCCATAGCGCTCAGAGCCATTTGAACCCCTTGAAGCACCGCATTTTGGAGAGCTTCCTTTCGTGCTACTGCATATTCACTACCAGAAAACGTGTAACAGCCTGAACTGGCTTGAGAATGGACTCTAAAAGAGTATACTTCAACTGGGTATTCGAATACACATACATATTCTCAGACCATACACTATGTGGATATACTGATAAAGTCAAAACTAATTTCGTGTCTGCACGAGCTTAAGGTCCACCTTATATATTACACCTCATATACCATGTATTATTGATGCCGGCAAGAGGAAACCATCTTTTCCCTCCATCACCAGCGTTTCCAAATCTCTACTGTGCCAGCAGTCCAAATTCCCTACCACCAGCATATCAGCCTGTGTCACAAAACGAAAGCAGAAACATGTGTATATGGGCTATAAAACTATAGATTCATTTATTATGAGCGTCTGTTCATATTACCAGCAGTGCAGTGACGTAGTAGATTAAGGTTAGTTGCTAACTTGATGCGCACGTCAAATACACAGTTTCGTGGTAGCACAGGTCTGCATATGTCTCCATACCCCACACAGGTTGTGCGAAGTTAGACTGCAGTCTCTTAAACAGAAACCTCACCAGCGTCGGAAAAATATTTATTGTATTGCACTTATCAGAGCTCTGTAAATAATTAAATAAAAATATATATTTATACATGTATGTAAATATGACTATTTATATTATTTTAGTTTTTGTTGAATTGAATTAAGATGGATGGAAGTATATAAAAAAAATCAGTGAACATATTTAAACCATGATAAATTGGCATGGGACATATACTTTGAGAATTTCGTCGCCGTAAGAAGGAGGTTCGTGAGCCACGTTATTACTGAGCTAAAATTAGATAAATACTGAAAATACAGTAATTAAAACTTCCGGGCTAAGAGGCCGTGGTCCAATAGTAGAAATACTTCTCCTTGACGTTTCCTTGGCAGCTGCGGGCAACATCATCTGAGGTGATGTTGCCCGCAGCTGGCAACGAAACGTCAGGGAGAAGTATTTCTACTATTGGACCACGGCCTCTTAGCCCGGAAGTTTTAATTACTGAAGACGCCGGCCGTGAAAGCCTACACGCTATGACTGAAAATATAATATTGAAATTTTAAGATCATGGATTAAACAAACAATGAAATCACAATAGCGTTAATCATAACTATAATTACTGAAGTGCACTATGCTACTTACATTGGGAATACAATATTAATCACTAGTGATATGTTGATTATCCGCACGTCGGTATCTTGTCCGTGCGCAGTGGAAATGTCCTCATATAATTACTAGTATGCGCGAGTATGCGCCCTGCAGTATGCAGTGACTTTTTATAAAATTAAAGAGTTTAAATTAGAGCGGCCAGTCTAATGCGCGATGCTCTCCCTCGACTCCATTCCAGAACAGATAACAGAAGCAGTAATTAACAAAAGACTAGACATCCTTTCTGTGTCTCACCAGCGATCACATGCGACCGCGCACAAGATAACGTGCATTGGCTTTCATGCTTTATTAAACAGGGTTCTCTGATTAAAAAAATACATTTACATGCTATGGCTAAAAATGTGCCTTTAAACCGCCCCCAAATTTCCGAGGCAAAAGATCGCATCTTTAGACAAGCAACTGTCCCAAGTGGGATGGCAAAAGTGAAAATAATAAAAAATAATAAATACTCATACAGTTCCTTAAACATAACAATATATACAGATACATTATGATTGCATTTATTTACATTTTGACAAATCAAGTTCTTAGCCAGTCCTTAAGTTGCCGGATTATGGCCCTTTGTTGACCAGTCTGTTACTTAGTCCGCGCGCATGCGCTTCACCGTAGGTTGCTGCTGCGCCGCGATCGTTGTTAGATCCTCCTCTAGCATCCGTTAGGTTCTCGTGCCGTCAATTGACGTCAGCGGTCAAAGTCTATCTGTCGGTGTTATTGCAGGTGTGATACAGGTTTGTATTGTCAGTTAAAGTTCATTACAGTGCATCTTTTCCTCGCTTTTAACGAAGGAAAGGGTTCATTTTTGTCGTTTGATTGACTATTTTGTTGTTGGTCACAGATCTGGTCGTACGTTAGAATTGAAGTACGTAACTTCAGGTGTGCCACAAGTGTAGTCCCGGAGAAGGCATGGAAATCACTTCCGACGTCACAGTATAATGATTTGATTATCCAGTGTTCTAAGGTTATCGTTGGTCATACGTTGAATTATTAGCATTTTGAAATGTTTCATAAGTTGCTCCTCCGGTCGCTTGCATGGCATTACATAGTTAGTTTCTCATGTTGTTAGTGAGTGCGGGCGCACTCCGACGATAATTCTTCGCGACAGCTTGCACTCGTCGTCAAACATAATTGGCATAATGTCTTCGTTCAGAGTTGTTGGACTGCAAATTTCACCGTATCACGTCGTTGTCATAATTCGAATTTACACACAAGACCTAACAACGCACTTGTTCATACACGCGAATAACTTTACACGTAAACACACTGATCACATTGTGTTTGAGAAAAGTTTCAATTTGTGGACATTTATATATTCTGGACCTTTTGTACACTCTTGTCCTTATTTACAGGTATAGATCAATACATTGACATGGAAATAAAATTAAGAATCCAATTACAAGTATATTTCTCATTCATTCATGTGAGAGTTTCATCTTAGAAATGTACAATATTATTCACATTTCTCCTTCTGTTGTGATCTAGTTTTTACAACTAAATAACATAATGAAATAAGTATCCTTTGTCAACAAGGTATGGAAAGAATTGTTTGCAAATCAAAAGTTCAACAAATATATACAAGTTTAAATTCACCTGAAAATAGAGAGTATAAGACAAAATACATCATAACTATAGCACTGAACCCTGAGGCACTTATTACACACAAATGTTACCGCGTAAGGAAAAGGAAATTTATTCAGTAAATCATAACCTAAGGTAACCATACAAATAATTGTCCACTGTGTTCGCGTCACTCAGCGTCGTGTGTTTTTGTCTCAAATCGCTGTGCTCAAGAATTTCTCTTTGTTCCGCAGGCGTGCGTGTGAATCGGTGTCACAATCTACACATCGTACTATCGTACTGCAAACTTCATTAATAGATGTGCCTTGCACAATCATATATACTTAATAACAAATAATATCACTTACCTTCCATCTTAATGACTATAATATTCAGCATCAGCATTCTGCAATCATGTCTACTTTCTTCAGTCAGGTACATAAATATCATTTAATTAATATTAGTATCCTCTGCCTGTCATTATTCAGTGCATTCCCTTAATACTACTATTTACATGTAGTTATTCTGTGTTGTACTTTTTAATGTCTTTCTGCGAATATAATCCTATAATTTTGTCATTTCTCCTGTTCTTTAGTAAGTACGCTCCTGGATGCGGTACCCTGTGCATTACGAATGGACCGTCGTAGACAAGTCTCCACTTAGCATTCCTATGCATCAGAGCTGAGGATTTGTGGTGAGTACGCCAAAGTACAAGTTCACCTCGCCTGTAGTTTAGTCTTTTCTTAGTTTGTTTACCGTAGTGTCCTTTTCTTATCTTACTTTCCCTTTCCAGTGTATTGTAGACTTCTCTTAGCTTGTATAATAGTGGGATTTCTTCGTGTTTCAACTTCGGTATTGGATTATTCCATTCATTTCTTTCTGCTACGTTACACGTGATTTGCATAGGTGAATAGGTAGTGTCATATATGTTTGGATTATTGTGCACATTCTCAAATGAGTTCAGTACGCTTACCCATGTGGCTTGCTTATTTGGTATGTAAGTCCTGATAAACCGATTGAGTTCCCTAAATACTCTTCCTGCTGGGTTACCTCGTGGTGCAAATTTACTAATGAATATGGGTTATATGTTGTTGTCGGAAAAAAATTTCCTCCAACGAAATCCTGTACAGTATCTGGCATTGTCTGATAGGATTTTAACAGGTTTTCCTACATGTGGTGTTTATTCGTTCTTAAATCTCCTGATAATGGCGTTTGCTGTTGCAGATTTCAGTGCAAATAATTTTACATGTTTGCTAAAAACATCATAAAGTATATATTTTGCTCCTCCGGAGCTTGTAGGATGAGCCCCAGATATGTCAGTACTAATTATTTCCAATGGTTTGGTAAGCAGTATTGAATGTACTTCTGTTCTGTGTGACTGGTTACTTGCTTTTGCTTTCTGACATATGGTACAAGGTTTGAGTGTGTTATGTACTATTATCCTCATCTTCGTGAAGTAACGGTATGAGCTTAATTTAGAAAAAACATTTCTTAGATCCATAATGATCAAAGACAAAATGTGTATGCTAAATAAGATATCCTTCAAATTCCTGGGGAATACAAACGCACCAGTTTTTACTCAAAATGTATCTTCTGTAAAATAATACTCCTCAATCTAGTTTACATCTACTACACAGTGTTTGCTGAGGCTGATCTGTGATAACTTTCCTAATTTTTGACCAGCGAGGGTCTGCCATCTGCAGTGTTTCCATGTTTGTAGACATGTCTTTGTACTACTGAGTACCATTGCTATTGTGTATTATCAAAATTCGGTAATCATGGACGTTCTCAGGTTCTGTTGTATCCTTATTTAATCCTTGCGGAAGTCGTGATAGTGTGTCTGCTATGACATTATCTGTACCTTTAATGTGAATTATTTTAAATGAGTATCCTTGAAGGGAAATCGCCCACCTGGCTAATCTGGGGTGTAATATTTTACATGATAGACGAAATGTCAACGCATGATGATCTTTGTATACCCTTGTGTGCTTGCCACAAATATAATAGTTAAATTTCTGAAACCCCAGACTATGGCTAATGTTTCTAGTTCTGTACTTGTGTAACATCTTTCACATCCGGTCAAAGTTCTGCTAGCAAATCCTATAATTTTAACATCTTCCTTACCATCTTTATTTACAACTTGGAAAAGACATGCTCCTAAACCATAATTGGAAGCATCACAAGCTAAACAGAATTCTGAGCTAAAATCTGGGTGGCATAATATGTCTGCATTCATTAGTGCCTGCTTAATTTTCTCAAAGCCTTCCTGACACTCCTTACTCCAATGCCAAGTCTGGTTATTCTTAAGTAGCTTGAGTAAATGTGGGTTGTTTAGAAGTGGGTGAGGTAAAAATTTTCTAAAAAATTAGACAAACCCTTTTAGTGACCTTAGTTGTTTCTTTGTTCTGGGTGCTGGGAGATTCTTCAGTGAATCGTTCTTCATTGGGTCTGGCCTTATGCGTTGTGTATTTATTATATGTCCTAGAAAGTTTATTTGTTCAAAAGCAAACTTAGATAGATTCACTGTAACACCGCATTCCGTAAATCAGTTTAATAGCTTGTTAGGAATGTATGAATGTTCTTCCCATGTGTGCGTGGCTATCAAAAGATCATCCACGTATTGTGTGATAGAATGTTTTAAGTCTTCATTCAGTACCGTCTCTAAGGCTGAGAAGAAAACACCAGAGCTGTATTCAAGCAAAAAGGCAATACACAAAATTGATAACTCTTTCCCTTAAACGAAACAGCTGTGTATTTTCTACATTGAGCTTCCAGTCTTGTTTGCCAGAAGGAATTGACCAAATTTAAGGAACTAAAATATCCTGCATCTAGAAATTTCTGCAGTTGCTCTTCAAGGTTCTCAGATTTAGTTCTAACAGGTAGTACAATCCGGTTTATTACCCTAGCACGTAAGACAAGTCTAATGCTACCATTAGCTTTCCTTACAACTAATAGTGGGTTGCAATATGAAGATGTGATGGGCTCAATAATATTCCACTCCAGCATCTGTTTTAACTCTTTCCCAACTGCTGCTTTCTGCGAGTATGGTACACTATATGATTTGTGGTAGAATGATGTATGAGGATTCACTTCAATGTTATAGGAATATGTGTTAACTACTCCAGGTCTATTTGAGAAAACACTAGCATATATGTGCAATAGTTCTGCTAGTTCAAATTGTTCATCCACAGATAAGGCCGATGATTGCTGTACCTTACTGTGTATAGTTGTATCTGTTTCGAACATGTCTTGCTTAGGTACTGGTGTGCATGTCCCTGTATCATCATGTTCATGTATTATCTGTAACTTGTATCCTGGACAGTGTTCATCATGGGTTACTTCTCTAGTTTCTAAGTGCATGGTGTACTGATTGCCAAAATCCTTAAAACTACATTTTGTGCAGAAAAGTGAATTACAGCGTCCTTTTCAGACAAGAAATCCATTCCCAGTATAGCATCACATATTAAATTGGGTACAACTAAGAATGCCGAATTGATCGATCCATTCTCTACTTGAACTGGTATATAAACTTGCATCTTAATACTAGTAGGCTTGTTACCTACAGCAGTCAGTATGTTGCATCCTTGCACTGGAAACACATCCACTTGTCCATGTTATTGCATTAAATTGTAAAAATTCTCAAATAATACGCTTATAGTTGCACCAGTATCTAATGTGAGACTTGTAGTTATACCTCCTACTTTTGCTTTAGTGGAAGCAAGTACTACTATTTTGTGTGATGAACGGCAAATATTGTCATCAATTTTAATGATTTCATCTCATAAATTTTGACCATTATTATGACGTACGAATAACGCAGGTTTATGTTTGTAAATACTTATTGCTTTTTCTTGTTCAGTACTTACTGTTTCAGTCTTAAATAATTCTTGTAAATCAAAGTCGCCCCCATAGTATTCTTCAGCCAGAATTTGGGGTCTAGTCATTGCTGTCATTAGTTTAAATGTCTGTCTTGTGTTCCGTCAGTCTGTCTATGTGTAGGTGGGTTATTGTCTACCTCTATTATGTTTACATTCGGATACTGTCTATTCCAGTCACCCGCAATCCTTCCTTGTTGCTGTGTAAAAGTTCCATTAGGTGTCTGTTGTGTTGTGTTCTGTACTGCATTGCTGTAATTCCTTTGTGGCGGTGGCTGTGATTGAGTTTGATGTTTCCATGCGCCGTTGTTTACATTGTGAGGCTGCGGATATGCTGGATATTGCATTCCGTAGTTTGGATTATTACTGTACCAAACCTGGCCCTGTTGGTTTTGGTTACCGTTGTAATTAAAATTTTGTAGGTTATTTTCCCAGTTTTGGCCATTTCCACAATTGCGGTTTTGTTTATTGTTCCGCCCGCGCTTGTAGCCATTGTCGCTAGGCGAAAATGTGGGGTTAATGTTCAAGATGGGTGGTTGCATATGAGGTACACTGTTGCCAGCATCATTTGCATTCGCTGCAGCGCCAAATTGCGGCGCCACATATGTTACGGTAGGTGGTGTCTATTGATGAGGTTGGCTATACTGCTTGTTTTGCATGGAATTACGACTGTCATATTGTTTGTTGTCATGTCGGCTGCTACGCTGATCTTCAAATAGCAGATCAACAGTATCTAGAGCCTGGTGAAAATATTCTATGTCATAATCCGGGATATGTAACAATTTCTCTTTGATATAGAACGGTAAACGTGCTTTCAACGAACGGAGCAGATCTCTAGACGCGACACGTTCTGACAAGAAATGCGTCATATTTATATACTTCTCAAAGTAACGTCTAAGATTTCCGTACTTTGGATTAAATGATTCGGTTTCTACGGTCTGTCTCCTTGTTTTTTCCTGCACGGTATGTGACCAGAATTTTGACAGGAAAGCATTTTCGAATTGCTGAAAAGTTTGGCATGTGTCTACCTCATTATAGGCCCAAATAGCTGATTTTCCTTGTATATAAAATACTGCAAAATTAATTTTCCTCCGCTCACTCCACGTGCGAGGAAATGCGCCTTTGAAAGCTTTCATGGAAACTACAGGGTGATTGGTTTTATTGTCTGAAGTAAAAGGATGAAAGGTTCGTGTATTATAAAACTTTCTTGATGTCTGTCAGATTGGTCTATGTTTAATCTTCTCGTCCTTCGTCTCTGATACATTTCAGGACAAGAAGACTGTGGGTCAGAATCATTTCCGAAACATTGGTTTTGTTCTACTTTTCTGTATTTCCATCTGTCTGAGTTGTCTGAATTAGTTTCTCCATTATGTCTGTTACGTCTCGACAATTTATGTTGGTTGTGTGTTTGAATGTAACTTTCACTGTGATCTGTATTGTCTGTACTGTCAACATCGTGTACACGTTTGTTTACACATATTCTTGTGTGTGCGGCATCAGGTACTTTGCTCGCTTTCGTTACAACATATTCATCTACAGTCTGTTTGACTACTGCCGGTAGGTTTGTCCTAATGCATTCGTCAAGATGTTTGTCTTTTCTGTCAATCCACTCATGAAATTCTTCATTAATTTTAGAAAAACGTCTGTCTGTCTCTAATTTGATTGTCTGGTCAATTGTCTTTGTCATGGTTTCTAAATCTGTCTCTACTTGTGTGACACGCTTCGTGATGTCATCATGAGTAGTGACGCACTTTCTACTTTTGTCGTCACGATGCCACACGTGCTACTTAACTGTTTGACATCGGTTTCAAGAATATTGATTTTGGTTTCATTACGTTTTGCTAAAACTGTTAGTTTCGAAAACTTCGTGTCCATTTCATCGATCCTTCTGTTTAAGTCAGGACCAATTTTGGTTAATTTTGCGTCATTACCGACAAGTTTTTTGTTTATTTCCTGGAATTTTTCCGTAAACTGTTTGTCATTGTTCTGAAAACTTGTATTCATCTGCTGAAATTGTTGCATGACTGCATTGATAAATTGTGAGAAATTTACTGTTTAAACATTATCTGCTCCCGATAAATCGTGAGAATTTACTGCTTGTGATTCAGTTTCCATATCTTGCGACTCTGTGTTACTGTCTGTTGCTACGGTTAGATTGTTTAGGTTCTGTATTTCATTTACTGTTTCACTTGTTTGAGCATTAGTGTTTTGAGCAAGCGTAAATTGATTCTGTACTTCTTCATTGGATACGGAACCTGCAGTAGGCGAACTGGTTATGTTATCCATTCTATTTGCCATACTACGAATCGTGACCGTGTCAATACCAAAAATGTAATAAAATATTTTTGAAAATTCAGTAAAGTAAATGCGTGAAATATTTTTAAACTCGTCTCTACAGCAAATGAGTATCTACAATGTTTAGCTTTTATGTAACTGTTATTCAAACAACGCATAGAGCTGATCTATTATTGACGATGTATCTATACGCTATGTTGTCACTACTAAGCTGTGTATCGGCCATATTGCAATAATTATTGTCGTTCTTGAAAATCGGAATAAAATTTTGAAAAAAAAAATCACACTCAGTAGTAAAAATCACTTCTTTTTTTTAACTTTTGCAAAACTTCACTATATATCGCAAGTTAATGAAAGATTGCGACAGAGTCAAATGCGATAGACATGATAAGTCTGTCCTACCTTCTCTGTTGTGGCGATTGTTGTCACAGTCTGACCAGATTTTCCATTATGCTTTCTGGATTTAATATTCTTTCCATTCCTACTTGGTGATTTCTCAGAGTAATGTTTGCGATGAAACATGAAACAAAAAAAATTGTTAGCTCACAAATAACGTTCTGGCCAACGTGTCGCCAATGTGAAACATTAAATTTTATATATATATATATATATATATATATATATATATATATATATATATATTAAATTTAATTTATATATATATATATATATATATATATATATATGATTATTTATATTATTTTAGTTTTTGTCAACTGAATCTAGATGCATGGAAATATTCAAAAAATCTGTGAATATGTTTAAACCATGATAAGGTGGCATCGGACATATACTTTGAGAATTTCGTCACCGTAAGGAGGAGGTTGGTGGGCCACGTTATTTCTGAGCTAAAATTAGATAAATACTGAAAATACAGTTTACATATAATGTTAAAATTTTAGGATCATAGATTAAACAAATAATGAAATCACAATAGCGTTAACCATAACTATAATTACTGAAGTGCACTATGCTACTTACATTGGGAATACAGCATTAATCACTAGTGATTTGTTGATTATCCGCACGTCGGTATCTCGTCCGTGCGCAGTGGAAATGTCCTTATATAATTACTAGTATGCGCGAGTATGCACCCTGCAATATGCAGTGACTTTTAATAAAATTAAAGAGTTTCAATTAGAGCGGCCAGTCTAATGCGCGATGCTCCCCCTCGACTCCATTCCAGAACAGATAAAAGTAGCAGTAATTAACAAAAGACTAGACATCCTTTCTGTGTCTCACTAGCGATCACATGCGACCGCGCACAAGATAACTTGCATTGGCTTTCATGCTTTATTAAACAGGGTTCTCTGATTAAAAAAATACATTTACATCCTATGTCTAAAAATGTGCCTTTAAAGCCCCATGGTCCATGTGTATACATCACACAGCAAAACACACGAGTGGTGACAGCAAGGTACTAAATGGTTTGATAGATACTTCCTGCGTATGAAAATTTGAATCTGATATTAAAAACAGGACCGAAAACGAAAATTTTCCACAGAGCAATACGTGCAGCTGCTAACACAGGTCGCCTACTTAAAAACAAGTCCAGATCAAAACTGCACAAAAAGGAAATACACGTTGGAAGCAACTGCCACAGGTAGATGTTTGTATCTAAAGCCTTGCTGTTAAAGAATGGGCATAATAGTGGGAGGTGTGTCAAATCCACTAGTAATCCTATTCACTCGAGCACATACATGCTGAGATTTGATTACTAATGTCATTAGGCTAAAAAGTCCCACGTTTTCGTGATGCATTCATGCTAGGTGAGCTACCATTTCAAAATATGGAGGACGAAAGATGAGTGCGCACTAGTTAACCTCAATATTCGTACAGTGCCTGGTATACCATGAGGGTTTTATATAAGAAAGTATAAAACTAAAAACCGTAAATTACTTTCATGGATTCCGAGACCTCACACAAACCTACCATTAGTAATTAAACAAATGTAGTTTGGGGATATTATTATGACTGAAATCACATATGGGAGTTCCTGAAGGGTCAAATTTGGGTTGTTTCTCATATACATAAATAATCTTCTGTTTAAAAGATAACAACCAAAATAATTCCTTTCTGCAGATGACACTAGAACTGTAACCAATCCGAGCATAAATACGAAAAGGGAAGAGCGGTTAAACAGTGTTCTTTAAAGTATCACTGCATGATTTTCTGCCAATAGTTCCTCCCTCAATTTAGAAAAGACACAAGATGTTCAGTACTGCATATCTAGCGGTACCACATCCGTAATTAATGTGAGACATGTTGACGAAATAATAAATAGGGCAGAAACTTCAAAATTCTGAAGATGCTGAACGGAGAATTCAGTATGTGAAGGGAGATAATCATGGGGACTGTAACACGGTTTTAGCGGAAGCTGTCGAAGGAGAGATTGTTGCAGAACCCAGAATAGGTAGTATAAATGAGAAGGCGAGTCATTAATTCAGGTCCGTCGTTAGTTTCAGGTGGTAAGAGAGGATGTTCAGTTCAAGAATCACTGGAGCAGGAGGTACACTAGGGAGAGATGCGGTGACAGGAGGAGTACTGCAAGATTGAATATTGGTCAGATAGAATCCCTAAATCATATATTAGATTATAAGATAAACACAGGAGCAGATCTAGACACAGGCCATAATTTGACAGTGATTAGGAGCAGACTGAAGTTTAAGAGAGTCGTCAGACAGAACAAGTTCGTATGGTAGTGGGATGATTCAGAAAGTATGTCGATACTGCAGTAAGGAATATCACAGTGGGCACGGCAGATGAAGAGGGGTGGGCATCTCTAGAAAGGAAACCACGGATGTTGGAAAGACATATATTCAGAATGAGAGTTTCAGTCTGCAGCTGAGTATGCGCTGATATAAAACTCCCTGGCAGTTTAAAACTGTGTGTAGGACCGAGACTCAACTAGGATCCTATGCCTTGCCTTTCACGGACAATTGCTCTACCACCATCTTTCTTTTCTCTTTTGACTGTCCTGGAAGGAACCTAGCTGCCATCCTACCATGCAGCAAGTAATAACAACAAAGTTAAAGCGGGGCCACATCCGGAACTTTAAAAAAGTATTTATAGATATTAAAACAAAATTCAAAGAAACATTCCATTGCTAACTGTGCAAGTGTTTGCTCTTCCTGGGTCGCGTACTCGCGTAGTTTCCCTTAGCTGATCACTTTACTTGGCCGGTTCCACGACAGCACCGACGCTCATTTTTGCGCACCTGGTACGCCCCAAGTATATGGCGCGTCCGCAAAAACCGTTCCTAGGATATTTGCATATCAGTCTTTGTACCTTCGATGTCGTAACAGTTTCGTGTGGCCATGTTGCACGTATTGCCAGTAATCCAGTACGTCCAGTGCGTTCAGACCTTTGACTCTACATATGTAATGGATTGTCATATCTGTGATCCACGCCACTGCGTTGGTCTTATGACGCTGAAGATAGGTTTCCTCTTAAAAAAAAAAAAAAAAAAAAAGAACTATGGCGGAGGATATTGCTATACATAATGCGCTGCATGAACGCTATTATCTTCCTTGCTAGAGTCCAGACAGCCAATGCCTCGCCGCAGAGCAGACGATGTTGGCCGTATCCAGCATGCAGCTCTGCGGACACATGGACGAATCCACCAAATGTATTGCGAACTTTCTGTCATTCGTTGGGTATTTCCGGTTCACTACAATGTACCATGTTGTCCTGACTGTTGTAGGTAGGTGGGGGTGGTGTACCGTGGGCCACAGCCTGTTCTGGGCGGTCTGTCGAAGAAGCAGATGGTACACGTCCTTCGATGTCGACTGTCGGGGCGTCGATAAACGTTCTCGAGCGTAGCTGTGTGCAACGGTGAACTTGTGCACGTAGGTTATCGGGGGCAATATGTGGCCTACACTGACCGGGGCAAGAGGCGATGTTGGTACTAGTTCTTCGTCTCTGGAAGCGAGTGACTCCTGCTGCGCCATCGTTTTAGAATAGAATTAATACACACGGCAAGCGCCTTCTTGTGCACGTTCACTAAACCAACGCCCCCTTCTCGAGCTGGGAGGGTAAGCTGTCCCAGGCTTACATAGTACCCAAAAGCCGTCTAAATCCTCATACCCATTGTGTGCGTCAATGAAGGAAGGTGTGTCCGGTGGCACATCATGGGAGCGAGATAGAAGTTGACGTGTGACACTCCCTGCAGCGATCCATCGACCGTAGGGCGTTTAGTCGCACTGACGCGCAGACTCTGAGCAACAGTCGTCGGTAGTTGTCCGCAGCCATTCGCGCCGTCTTATTATGGAAGGTGATACCCAAATATCTGAAGATATCCACGGCAGATAAGGGTCCTTCCGTTCCAGCTTCTAGTCCAAGCAACCAGCTGCTGTGGCCGAGCGGTTCTAGGTGCTAAGGCCCGGAACTGTGCTACTGCTACGGTTGCAGGTTCGAATCCTGCCTCAGGCATGGATGTGTGTGATGTCCTTAGGTTAGTTAGGTTTAAGTAATTCTACGTCTACGGGACTGATGACCTCAGATGTTAAGTCCCATACTGCTTAAGACGATAAGGACCTACCACATTGCGATATTTGAATCTATCGAATGCTTCGCCGCAAGTACTTGGGCTCACATACTGAACATACAGTCTAAAAGACAATTGCAAGATGAGGTCAACGTAGTGTACTCCTCAGAATAAGGAGAGCCTTCAACACCACGTCGCTAGAGGCACTTTGCGTTGTGATGGGGACCTGCCCTATAGACATAACAATACATTATAGACCTGCACTTTACTGGCTTAAGACGGACAGGGTCTATAAAGTCACCGAAATTATGGGAACCAACATTATGAAGAAGACACAAATGAAACAATGGTGGATTTAAACATGGCAGACAGAGCGAGATGCATCCGACAAGGGTCGCCGAGTACATTCTTTCTTTCCTGATGTACACGAAAGACTACAACTGAAACATGTCGACCCAATCCGGGGGATGGTCCATTTCCTGACAGGCCACGGGCCGTATCCGGTACACCGATGAAATATGCGTATGCGGAGAAACTGGGACACCAGAAAATGTCACACTGTTGTGCAACACGCTAGCACAAGTAAGACCTATACAGAATGACAATGACATCGCCAGAATAATACGTAATCCCGATGACTGGAACACAATAAATAGCGTAGCCGATATTGTATCGGACGAAGAATACAAGCGCCAAAATCCGTATGGAAGAAGGTGTAGACAAGCACAAACACAAAAAAACACATGGGAGGACACAAACATGACCACAGATTCCGAAACCGAGGGAGGAACACTAAGTGAAAGTGACTCAGAAGGGATCAACATGTAAGGGACCAAAACCAACAATCCAAGACAGTGCATGCAACAACACAGTCACAAGCAACACAACAATCACAAAACAAATGAACACCGGCACCACATACTAAGACTGTAGTAATAAGGTAATGTAGTTTGGGAGGAAAAGGCTCGAAGAACTTTTATTCCGAGACTCCTCCTCCCCAATGAAATCCTGCATAGGGTTTAAAGTATACTACACACTGGCAGTAATGTATTGATCGTCTTGTTGTGTGCAAAATGGTTCAATTGGCTCTGAGCGCTATGGGACTCAACATCTGTGGTCATCAGTCCAGTAGAACTTAGAACTACTTAAACCTAACTAACCTAAGGACATCACACACATCCATGCCCGAGGCGGGATTTGATCCTGCGACCATAGCGGTCACGCGGTTCCAGACTGAAGCGCCCAGAACCGCAAGGCCACATCGGCCGGCTGGTAGTGTGCAGACAGAAGTATATTCTCATCTCCATTCACAGCTATAATCAATGAATTTTATATATCAGAAATGTATTAAGTTATTGAAGGAATAATGCATTCAAGTAGCAATGAACTATGTTGTGTTTCAACTAACAAGTTACAAACGCAAGTGTATTTCTCATGTGTAGTTAAAATTCATGTATTCCATGTATGAAGTGCTCAATCAGCATTTAGTCTGTATAATCTGTGTAAACATACATTAGCACAAACCGTTTCAGATGAGAGTATCTCGAGTTTGTACCGAGATCTTCTCATCTGAAATAGGTAGAAATAGGCCATTATTAACTAACATGCTACTTAGACTGTATTATTCATCCAAATACAGCGTAACATTTCCCTCTATATATTACAGATTATTCCTAACCACGCTCATTGTAATACATTTTCTTTTTTTTATTTATCTTTGACATTTGGATTATATAAATTATATTCTCATCAGTTAGGTAGTAATAAATTACATGGTACCATTCTAAGAATTGTTAAGCATTCCATTCGCTATAACCTCAGAGAAACCTTTATATATTATGTTCTTTACATTATTTAAAAGAGCATTAACAACTGTGTGCCAATAAGACTGTAACAATGAGAAGTCTTTGCTATTAGATTCAGAAGTATTCGACCCACCTCACATTTCAAGGCGGTGGGTTACTCTACACAATTAATGGAAATAAATAAAATAGCTTAGAGCCATCTAGTCCATGCATCACATGCATGAATCGAGATTCTCGGAAGCTGACCTCGATGTGAGCTGCCATGTCATATGTCTGTAGCCAGACCAGTGCTGATCAGATTTACCCCTCATTCTGGACGGGGAACACAGTGTATGCTCTACATTCGATGATAGATGCCTCAGGGAGATCCCGGTAAGACGGCGACGAAGGCCTGCGAGGCACGGTTCTAAGGTGATCGCATGTAGGAGGATCGACAAGGGGCAACCCTGCCTGACTGATCTTCAGATCTTAAAACACTCTGTTTTCCCTCCGTTGATCTCCATCGCTGATCTGTCGCCGTGACACAGCCGCATAACGGCAGTGGCCAATAATTGCAAGACACCCTGAGGTGTCATGTCAGAGGAGTGTTCTGAACACAATTTCGACACAAAGCAGCTCAATAGGCTGTGGAGTGGAAGGGGTAGGCTATCAATAGAACAGTGCATCTCCATTGACTAGACACATTTATTGAACACATAAGTCAGGTATTACCCAAAAGGAACAATCGGTACAAATTACAAAATAATATTCTTTTCCTTTAAGTCACTCAAACATTTAAACAGGCAAATAGCAATCATTTAACTGAAGGCCTTTTAAGAAAGTAGGACTAGAAAATTAGAATGATGAGTTAAAATCATATTTAAATAGTCTCTGACCGAGCACATATTTCAAAACGAAGTACTTCCTTTAAGGAACCGGCGAACAAAATTACATAATCCTCAACAACCATATTACATCCAAGACATTTAAGATTAAACAGTAATATATAACATCAGAGAGCTTCAGTCCCAAGTTTGAAGCAGCACGTTTCAGATGGACTGCACTGCAACAGTACAATACAAGTCCCTCAGAGGATCTGCCACAACAGGAAGTTATCGCCGCAATCGACAAAATATCAACATCATTCCATGTACAGACCTAAAACAAACTAAAAGCTCTCTTAAGTTTGGTAGAGTTAATTCCCTTTCAACATAACATACATCACAAGTCTAGCCCTAGGACGGCACCGACACCCCGAAATTTAGCACGCGAAAAACTACAGCGATGCACTCATCACGTATGCTTACACAATCCAAGAACAGAGAGCCGGCTCCCCAATAGCGGAACACTTAACCACGCACAGCGTGCGGGTTTGCGGGATGCTGATCTCGCCCTTAAGCTCAACACCACTTCAAATACTAGTCAGCCTACAATCTTGAACCTCCATACACATTCCTTCAGTTACTGCATAGAAAGCCAATGTGATATGCAAAGAGACCAACACATGATAAAAGCTTAAGCAATTTCCTTACTAGACAACCCTTATGAATAGTAGTCGTAATTTTTTTTTAAACGTGAATACACCCACAATCAAAAGACAAACAACGCCAATCATAAGGACAATAGCACATAAGCAAGTAGCAATGATAACTTCTGCTTAGATTGGCTACTAATCAGCGCGTAATTTAACACACCAGAGAACAGTCTTTACAACATAACCATCAATACAATAGTAAATTACTCGCACGTGTACTCCCCCACGATTTCGATTCGCAAAGCCACAGACAAAACGTGGAGAACGTATCACTTAGACCAACATAATGGTGCTCCCTCAGTTACCCCAAATAACTGACACCCTTAGTTGCACAGCAAAGAACCAGGCCCAATGACCACCACAGTTTTCGCCTCTAAATTGTCACAGTACAAGTGTGACTCAATCACAAATGTAATTTTACATCAGTTCCCGTATAGTCAGTACAAGTGTCTGATTTTCACAAGTTTATCACGGCAGGCAGCAACATCGTACGGAAAAGAGCGTAGAAACAAGCTCTTACCAATTCTCTTCTCCGAAAGTAGCCACCACAATACTCGGGAACCACTAGGACATCCAATGCATAAATCGTTACTCCTTCACACAGCTTACAGGACGCCCGCTTAACGCTGCTTGCTACGGCGCCTTCCGTTCACAGCCAACTTGTATATCTCCATGCGATAGGCCCGGTCCCACACTCGCTGCGTCAACCGACAACCGTCTTCCACGACGTCCTGGAGCACACTCCCAAGACCTCGCATCGTTACTCCTCGCGTAGGCCCAAGAGGGCGCTGCTTACCGCCCTGACCGTGGCAGTAAAGATAAACCGCCACAGTGGCACTATCGATACGAGCCGCCACGGCTCACACCCATCCTATTCATCACCGCTGCGAGGCACACACGATCCACTCGCTCAAAAGCTTGATCGAAATCTACAGCAAGCAGTGCCACCCCCCCCCCCCCCCCCGCCCCCCTCCCTGTGGCGGCATGCAGCCGCTAGGGTGAGGACGTCACGATAGTCTTCCAAGGCTGTGTGGATATTACTGATGCTTCCAAGACAAGTCTGAGCGGCATGTATTCGATCAGCCAGCGACGTTTTGATAAAGGCTGCCCAGTATGTGCATAAATGTCTTGCAGTCACTATAAAGGCTGGTCAAGCGGTGATAATCACAAGGTTGTTTGCTACCATGTGGCATGAGCCCTCCCGTGAATTTTATTGGAAACGGTACTTCTTGCCGCAGAAGCTCATTAAACATGTATAACCCCATCGGTCTCGTGTCTCATTATGGTCACAAAGGCACGGTAAAGTTCCATCGGGAATCCGTCTGAAACTGGGAATTTGTTGGAGTCACCTCGTGAAATCGCTTCCTCCAGCACCTACACGTAATATCAGATAACACGTCCGCTTCCCCGTTCACACGCATCGCGTCTGGGATCTGTTTCAGGACGTTTCCCAGCTCCCTCTGGTCCTCCCCATCGCTCGCATAGAATCTGCTAAAGTGATCAGTGAGCGCCTGTAGTATGCCCTTTTGTGTTGAAAAGCGACGGCCATCGTCGAGATCGATCTCATGAATAAACGTCCTTCGTCTTCTTTCCATTACCACATAACGCATCGAGGGAACTTCGTTGGGCAGGCAGTCCTGCCACCTCGCGCATATCATGGTATCCGCCATCCTTAGCGCCGCTAGTTGTACCAGCTTCGCCTTGACTGGGTGGACGGCCGCCTGACGTTTGTTGTAGGTGGTTGAGCGAACAGTTCACGGAGGGCCGTAAACTAAAATTCAGTGGTCGTGCGCTCCCATGGAGAAACGTCCTCTCCAAACCCTATTAACGACTCTGTAAAGCTGACTTCATGCACTCGACCCACCACTGTAGGACAGAACCATAAAAGTTTAATCGACGGAGGCAGCCATGCCACGTGTTCTCCACCAAGAGTCGGCATTCTGCATCATGCAAGTGGGAGACGTTCATTTTCCAATTACCCCTCCGTCTCCATACCTGCTGTCTAGCGAGGTTAACCGTACAAATATACGCCTCATGGTCTGTAAACTCGGTGGGCCAGATTTCTGCGTCCACCGTCGACGTCGCTAACGTGCTTGAAACGTAGATCCGATCCTAAAGGCTCGCAGAGTAGCTTGTAAAAGTGTATATCCTAGTTGGGTGCGATACTTCAGGTGCCATTTATCAACTAATTCCATCCCGTTGACCAGATCCAGAAGCTCTTGGGTAGGAGTATAGTTACGATGTTGGTCTTTTCTGTGGAGCACACAATTAAAATCCCCGCCAAATATGCAAGCATCGTATCGTCCCCGGAACGACGGATTAACCCCATGGGCTTAAATATCTCTTCTGTCCCTTCTCTTATCCATGCCTGACGGTGCATATATATTGATCAATCGTATTCCCCTTATGGTCTCGGCCGTAAAAACCGTAAATAAAGTAACCGTAAAAGTCCGTGGTGAGAAGCAACGAATTTCCTGCAACAACGCTATGTCTAAATCTGCAGCCTTTGTCATGTAACTGAGCATCTCGATTTCTACCGGCGTCCCAGTGCTATTGATGTTTACCGAACCTGTCAGATAAGCTTTTTGCATCGCTGTCAACGTAGATAGGGCACGTTACAGTCGCTAGTTCTTCCGTCCGCAGGCTGTCCCGTTATTCCGTGCACTCTTCGTGTCTTACACTGGGAGAGTGTGTGGGGGCAGTTGCTCCAGCATCATCTGTACTCCACCGGGGTAAGCCGTCTGACCAGTCCCCTAACGTCTCACCGTTGCAGGCGTCATAGCCTCTTCAGTAGCCTGCTGCCGTCGATCCAGCTCTCCGCTGTTTATGGAGCATCGTCACCGGAAGGTCGTGTCGCCGTCCCACTGGCCACCCTTCCATCCACTCTAGGCAGTTCTTCTGTACCCAAGATCGTCTGCTCTGTACCCGAAAACGCCTCAGCATTGCCTGTTGGATCTGGTTGGTCGTACTCTACCGTGAGGCATCGCTTCTTCATGCGTTTTGGTGATCTTGGATGTTCGCGGGAAACGTCGGAATCGTGCGCCGTCGAATTATCAACGTCTGTAAGTGCCTGATGGGACCGCAAGCGCCACCGAAGAGAGCGCGTTCTGTGACAGCTGCGGGCAGTCCAGCGCGACGTCGTCCTTCCATGGCGCGCCACGATCTGCCTCTGTCAGTATGGTCCGGTACGTATCTGTCTCGCGGCCTATGTCATCGCTTAATACGGCGACATAGGTCATGGGGAGCATATCGGAGTGGTGGATCATCCCGTGGCAGCTGTAACAACCTCCATTGAGTACACTTAGAACGTACGTGTCCCTTCTGTCGTAGATGACAATCGTCCTACAACCAGTGATGTACAAGTATGACGGAACATGTTTTCGGAGTCCAATCCGTATATGTCTGACGCCACTGAGGACAGGATACGTTTTGAAGCCCTCCCATTTTTCAGCCACATGGAATAGGACTGTTCCGTAAGGACGCAGGGCGTCTGTTACCAGTTCTTCTGGCACTTCGCATGGAAGCTCAAAGACGTGGGTCGTTCGTAGTCCTACGCCGGAGTGTTCAGGTGTAACAGCTCCAACATTCCCATACGAATGACAGAAACGAAGTGCTTGTCGGTGTCGGAGTTGTAGTTCGTCACATGCCGTTTCATGGATGAGCATGACATAGACCACGCTGCTGACTGTAGATAAGTGTAATCCAACAAGATCGTCAGGTTCGATTTTTTCCACGACCGGTAAAAAAGGTTCTATCTCGTAAGCCTTCGGTCTAACACATTCGTTACCAAAACTAAATTTCAGTGTCGATTTGCGAAACAATAATGCCATGATTGGTTCAATGTATTAGCGCGACACACCGCTACACACGTAAACACGTCTGGCACAAACGTGCGGCAGGGACGTAAACACCGTCCGAATTGCTGTGCCGCTGAAGGCTTACTAATCTGAGCTGCCCAAGCACGTTTCGCGACCGGTTCTCACAGCTATACTCTCGCCAGTATCTCGTCTCGTATCTTCAAAACTACACAGAAGCTCTGATGCGAAACTTTGCAGAACAAGCACTGCTAGAAGAAATGACATTTCGTGGACATGGCTGCCGTATCCTGGGGGATGTTTCCTGAATGAGGTTTTCGTTCTGCCGCAGAGTGTCCGCTGATAAAACTTCTTGGAAGATTAAAACTTTGTGCCGGACCGAGAATCGAGCTGGAGTTTTAGGATAAATATGGATTCTAGGAAGGGACCTGCAAAAACAGACGGCTAACGTAAGAGTTACCGGATAGCTGTAACTGCACTGCCTGTTTTACCAGCGCTGCGGTGTGGGCTGCATACAACACAGGAAGTTGAAACATAGTATGTATGTTCTTTAATTGGTGCACTCCCGGAAATGCTTAAATAGATAATTGTTTCCTTTTTTGCCACCAGGTGAGGATATGGCGCTGTTAGAAGTCAAAATATAAAATGTTTGCTATTTTGACGTCAAAATAATTTTTGTCGCCTGGCGAAGCGTGTTGTTTTCTATTGTGAAGCGACTGATGGCATAAAGTGTTAAGAAAGTTCAAATTTAAAGTGCTAAATATAATGTATATTGAGAAAAAAGACTGCGCACTGCTGGTAAAGTTGATTTATCAGAACGGCAGTAATACCAACGCTGCATTGAGGAAATATCACCGACTGAAACTACTGGGAAGCAGCACCATGTTAGTAAATGGGCTAAAGAACAAGATGAAGAAATATGAAGAAGCGTGTGAATCAGGTGGTGCAGTAGGGAGAGGGAGGCGGTCCTTTTCCTTGGCAATTGTTGATGAAATTGCTGTAGCTATAGCTGACTGTGCAGCAAGTGCCTCAGGTTCTAAAACCAGTACCAAAGCTGTGTCACGGGAGTTGTCTCTTTCCTGCTCAACACTTCAGAAGCTTTTGCGGTACATTTTACACTTGTATCCTTACATGATTCGAAATCTGCAGCAAATGACACACTTGGAAATGAACGGCAGTTGGCAGGGGACTATTATTTGGACGGAAGAGGCCGATTTCACTGTACACGGTTCCGTTAATGCACGCACCTGCCGCATGCCGGGCTCGAATCCACATGTTGTACAGGAGCAACCACTGCACTGAGCTTACGTGACTGTGTGATGAGGTGTCACAAGTTTCTTCATTTTCGGTCTGTTTTTCTTCGAGGGCCTCTTAGGTATACAGTGGCATCCGCACGTTGTGGAGACCTCCCTGTGCAACACACGATTCGAGCTTTGCAAGATGACACACTGTTTTCATGCAAGGTGTGTGCCACCACACGACGTTTCCCAGGTGAAAAGTTTGCTTCAAGGTACCTGCTGCTATGATCGCCACATCTCTAGGCAATTTAAAAACATGTGGCCTTCCACAAGCACCTACCTAAATCTATGTGACATCTGGCTGTGAGGATAACTGAAAGGTCGTGTCTGTGAAAGATATGTTCAGCCTGATCCTCATCTGAAGGACAGCACACGACGACATATTGCTCTGGTTACAGAGCGTATGTTGCGAGCAGCTGTTGGCGATGTCGTTTTACTGGTGCAACATGTGGCTGAGTCTGGAGACCATATTGAAAATGTGTTAGAACTTGTGACCCAATCCTAGTAAAAGCACCAGAACCACAATTATCGTGTATTTGTTTTCCTGCATCCAAAACACATTCTGACTACCTACTGCGCCGTGTCTTCACATGATGGCAGATGGTGAAACTATTTTTTTCAGCATCCTCCGTGAGCACACTCATTACTGAATTTAACTACAATATTTCAGCGTCTTGTAATGTACACAGCCACACTGCAGCACTCGGAACGCCATCAGTATAATTATAACTACCTGGTAATTCAACTGATTGACGAAATGAGGAAGTAAAAAAAAAATTAAGGAAGGAAAATTTAGCAATACAAATTACTCACAAGAGAAATAAATAGCTAATGTAGAGCAGCCGTTGCGATAGGTCTGCTCAAAAATGTGAAGAAACTGAAAAAGAAATGATCGTTGGAAAGGCTGGCTCAGCTGATAGAAAAGTCAAAAGACCCTTCCGTGAAATTAAATGCAAGGGTGTTAACATTAAGAATGTAATGAGAATCCCACTGTCAAACCAACCGGAAAGAACGGATGGGTGGCCACAATGGCTGATTTAAGACTTCCATGGTGGACTGAAGTCCTCTCTGGTTGACTCAAGGCCTCTATGGCTGATTGAAGGCCTGTGTTGTTGATTGAAGGCCTGTATTGTTGATTGAAGGCCTCTATGTTTGACTGAAGAAGGGAAGGAATTTTCTGATGACTTGATTATATAAAAACCTGAAGTTACTAAGGAAGACTTAGGGGATCCGATAGTAGAATCAAATTTTTAAAAAAGTGGAGGAGATACACTATATTTCCCTGAAATTTCTTAAATTACTGGGTGCAAAGTGACAAACAAGCTACTGTTCAAGTTTATTTGTAGAATCTATAATACTGGAGACGTAGCCGGCCAGAGTAGCCGAGCGGTTCTAGGCGCTACAGTCTGGAACCGCGAGACCGCTACGGTCGCAGGTTCGAATCCTGCCTCGGGCATGGATGTGTGTGTGATGTCCTTAGGTTAGTTAGGTTTAAGTAGTTCTAAGTTCTAGGGGACTGATGACCTCAGAAGTTATATCTCATAGTGCTCAGAGCCATTTGAACTATTTGAACTGGAGACGTAAAATCACACTTACAGAATAATATCATATACTCAGCACCAAGGGAAGTATGTGTGAAAAAAATACAATCTAATGACAAGAACAGAAATAAGAGTACTGGAAAAGAAAATTGAGGAAATGTTAGATGACGGTCAGTTTGGCTTTAAGAAAGGCAAAGCAGCGGAGAGGATGTTCGACGTGTGAGCTTGATAATGAAATCAAGAGTGAAGAAAATCCAAAACCTTAGGATTTGCCGGTCTATAAAGTGCATTGAGCAATGAGAAATGGTGGAAGATGTTCGAAATGGTAACAAAATTTGGAGTAAACTACAAGAAAATCTGTGTGAAATACAATATGACAAGAACCAAAAGGAAACAATAAGATAGTAAGACGGAATACGTTGCACGAATTTCATAGGAGTACGACAGTGTTGCAGTCTTTCGACATCCCTGTCCAATTTATAAATCGAACAAGCAGTGATCGAAATAAAAGTAAGTTCATGGAGTATAATTAAAATTCAGGGTGAAAGGATGTCTATGATAAGGTTCACTGATGACACTGCTGTCCTCAGCGAAGATGGAGAACAATTACAGGATCCGTTGAATGGAATGAACAGTCTTGAGTGCTAAATATGAACTGACAAAGGAAGGTCGCTAGTGGTGCAGTCTACTGTTTGCAACCACCTATATGGTGGTGAATCTATTCACCTGGTAGATCCCCGTTTAATAGTAAAATCGGAAAAACGATTTAGCCTTGTCATCTAGAGCATAAATTTAACGACAGTTGTTTGATTGCTTAGCACGCTACTTCGTAAAGTGGATTTTTTCACTCGCAGCTCACTACTTGTTTTCTGTTGGCGAGAAAAGTACCCTCGATTTTTGGCTGTTGCTTTATGAACGCCGTTCTGCAGTTGCTCGAAAACCAAAATACAGAAAGTTTTTCTTCAATTTCCGTAACCCAACCCAGTGCTGGGGTGTTCCTGTCGTGACGAGTTGATCCCCGCCTCCTCCGCACTTAGAACCGATATTAAAAATGAAGAAATTCCTCCACCTGTATTTAAAGTGTCGATTTTATTTTGGCCACTTGTTTCAACGTTGTGACAACGTCATCTGCAGGCCCATACACTTTTTGATAATACTAGAAGTCAGTAGTGAGATATGGACGCGCTCCGTGTGGACGTGCTTCCCTTTCGTACCACACTTACCCACCATGTCTTAGATTCGCGAAGCCTGGTCAAGGTCTTACACCGGCCCAATCGGCCGCCAAGAACAGAATCGTGATAATATCGGAAAACCATCGGTACCAATTAAGTTGGCAAACACACCCTCCACTGATGATCGCCACTACCCTGCTTACACAGCACCCCTTGTTGGAGGCAATAACCCGGTCACTGAAACCCCAGCCATGACTCTTTCTCGGATCGGACCACAACACGGGTCCTGCTCCTTCTTCTCCTTAAGCCCACCAAACAAGTTAGGAAGGTGGGACAAAATCGTCCGCACACTAATGTCCTGTTCGTCTTGCTCCCTACCTTCCTGGGGGTCGGGTGTAATCATTCGACTCAGAACATCGGCAGTTGCATTATCCGAGTCTTTAATATGTCTGACTTGGAAACGAAAGGCAGATACACGGACTCCCCATCGTGCAATTCGGCCAGTCTTCATCGGCCTTGCCAAGACCCAGCTTAATGCTTGGTTGTCTGTCTCTAATTGCAATTCTTTATACTCCAACTAGAAACAAAACTTTTTAAGGCAAAAACAACAGCCAGGACCTCTAATTCATATACAGGATAGTTGGATTCGGGAACAGTCAGTCGCCGTGAGGCCTAAGCTATAGATAGTCTCTCCCCTTCATGTTCTTGAAGTAAAACTGCCACTACCCCGGTATGACAGGCGTAGGTCTGTACCACAAACGTACTATAAAATTCCGGCACAGCTAACAACGGGGGATTAGTAACTGCAGTCTTAATCTGGGAGAAGGCTCACCACTGATATTCTCCCCATACAAAATCGCTATTCTTCTTCCGAAGACCATTAACCAGGGCTGCAAGATGGGCGGAATTGACAATGAATTCAAGGAAGAAATTGTAATCCCAATGAAGCGAGAGACATCTTTCTTATTCTGGGGAGACAGATAATCCCGCAAGGCCTTACTTCTATCCTTGTCGATGCTTACGCCTTTTGCAGGTACCAAATGGTCTAAGAAAGAAATCTGGGGTTTACACAAGGTGATCTTAGATGGTATGACGGTGAGGCCAGCTGAACGCAACCTCAGAAAAACCTGTTCCAGGTAAACAAGGTGTTCCTCAAAGGTTCGACTGTCGATAACTACGTCATCTAAACAGCTGTAGACACAGACGAACTTCAGGTCCCCTAAGACCACATCCAGGAAACGGGACAACGCAGCCGCACAAGTGGGCAACCAAAAATGGAGCAGTTTGAACTTAAATAAATTCCAATCTGTGCAAAACGCTGCCATAGGCTTGGATGACTCGGCAAGGGGGATCTGGTAACATGCCTAATTGAGATCTGAGATGGTGAACACATTAGCACCTGCATACCACGTAAAGCAATTGTGCAATTCGAGCAAGGGAACTGACTCCAACACCACCTTTTTGTTAAGCCTCCCGCAATCAACTACCATACGAAAATCTCTACACTGGTCTTTGGGCACTAGAAATGCAGGCAAGGAATAGGGCGAAGTTGATGGTCTAATCACCCACTCTTGTAATACCTTACCGATTTTGGTTCTCAAAATCTTCATCTTCGGTTGAGACAGCCTATAAGAGGCCTGACGAATGGGTATATTATCAGTTAATTGTATGTCATACTTAAGAATCTCTGTCTCCCCCAGATTATTCGATTAGACCTCAGGATAAAGCTCTAAGACCTGGTTCAGAGCCGGCACTTGATGCACCGTAAGACAATCCGTGTCAACCTGCACATTGCACACATAGCTCACATTCCCTGCATTCCCTGCACAAGACTGCTGGCAGGAACACAAAGAGAGACGGTGCTGAGGCGCTAACTTACAATAAAAGGTATTCCCGGCATAATCGAATACCAAACCGGAATGCGGGATTAAATCACACCCGATCAACAAAGGGACCCTCAAATTCTTAACCATGAAAAATCTAGGAGGCCATGAGAATTTATCGATGTGCAACCAACCCCGCACCACCCCTACTATTGGTATCTCTCAGTCATCGGCGACCCGACATCTCTGACCCGGAGATTACGGAGACGAAAACCTGCACAAATGTCTATATTATATCTACCAGTCATAATGAACTAAGGATACGGAACTACCCGAATCGGCCGAGTAGTTAAATGAACTTCAGTCCGGAGCCACGCTGCTGCTGCGGTCGCCGGTTCGAATCCTGCCTTGGGCATGGATGTGTGCTATGTCCTTAGGTTACTTAGGTTTAAGTAATTCGAATTCTAGGGGACTTATGACTTAAGAAGTTAGGTCCCATACAGCCATTTTGAATTACGCGAATCCAACAATGCACACACTGGTTCTTGTCCTACCCTAGAACAGACAAAAGTGAGCGCCGGAACATGTGTCTCCTGAATGTCTACAATTTAGTAGCCAGTTTGTAAGCTCACCCCCTTTCCCCATCCTCTGGCGTCAGCTATTTGATCGAGGGCTCCTAAGTACCGGACAAACCCAATCCGTTACAAAATGATCAACCGCATGGCAACAGTAGCAACGCCGAACTACTGAATTAGAACTGGTCTTAATAGAGTTGCTTCACTTTGATGCCTCAGATATTACTCTCCCTTTTGCGGCCGAACGCTGTTCATCCGCCCAAGAAATAGCATGAATAGAATCAACGAAAAGTTGAAACTGTTCCATGGAGCAAGGGGGCTGTACAAGGTTCAACCTGGCGCGATCCTGTACCCGCATGCCTTCCAACATTTGTTCGATACAATCAAGGTCGGACACACGGTCCAACACCACTACGGCCGTGCGAACCATCTAAAAATATTGCGCTAAGGTTGCGTTACACGCTTGGACCTTTCAATAACATTCCCGCTCTAATTCGACGAGTATGCGCGCCGAGAGCCTTCTATTAATAATACGCTGGCGGAACTGAACTGAGGCCCCCTGTTCTTCCAATTCCTAGGCTGTCATGCTACTAAGCACACCCTTAGCCATAGGATATAATAATACTAATACGACAGACTGTGGAACATGCAATGCATCAGCGTGAATCTGGAGACGGACTAACAACCTAAGGGTGGATTGAATGTGGCTCAGAGTTTCGGTATACAAGAGAGATATATCTTTCAAGACATTCATGACGGGATTAGGTAACTTGGAAAATAAACTCAAATATTCTTCGTTACACTTAACGCGTGTGACCTTACTCACGTTTTCAGGCTCAGAATTAGTACTTAAATCTACCGCGCTTAAAGCAAGCGTTACGGTGCTTCACTGCAAACCTCCGGCAACACCAAGCTACTTATGGCTGAGACCACCCATTGCATCATTGATGTCGATTGACGCGATATCCATTAAACAATTACAATAATGTAACACACGACAAATTTGTTTATCCGTTGGTTGAGTAGACGCCACAAATTCAATTGTCCAACCTACAGCACTTAAAAGTGTTTCAACATTCGACAACAAGTCGCCTACCTCGCTAACTATGTCTATCGGTAGGGCAATGGGAGTGTCGACCGCTGCACGAAGCCTGGCCACCAAATCAGACACATTTCCGTCTAACGGCATCCCGCGCACACGGAATTCATATATCAACTGCTCTTTCTGTAAATAAGTTATGCTGGGACAAGCTCGGAATCACATATTACGTAATTGCTTGAAACAGGCAGATAAGTGTCAAAACACAATAATGACAATTTTACAAGTTACTAAGCAACGACTGCCAACTATTGGAGACGATAGGAAAAGCAAACACCCCCACCACCACCACCCTTCTGTCTCTGGTACCAAGTGGTACGTGGGTCCCTTTTCCTACCACACTTAGCCACCATATCTTAGATACCACAAAAGAGGACGCAGGATGGAATCATAGTTGGTAGTCACAATTTATTATTAAGACAGTTTATTGAAATTACACCCTCTTAAGGAATTTGACAATTACAAATTGTGTACGAGCCACTAGATAAAGCCTCGTAAATATAGGTAGAAATCCAACGTACTCAGTACTCAAATAAACAGTCCCTTAAGAGAAATTCATAAAAAACCTCATGTGCCAGGCGTTTACAGTAACCTGAAGCAAAGCAATTATCGTTAGTTCACATAGCCTCTTCATCAAACTCCTTAAAACAGTTATTACATTAATATGGCCACACTTAACAATTTTCACTAAAATACCCTTATAAACTTACTATTTCAATCCGTTAAAGGAGCACTTGTTATAAAATCACAAACTTAACGTTGCCGGGCACTAGTACCCCTCGCTTGAAGACAAAATTACCGATAAACTTCAGAAAATCAAACTCCCATATAGGATTTCCCACAAAATGCATATAATGAAAACTGTTACCAATAAAGGGTGGCTTAATGATACTTCAAAACTAGTGCCAAGCTAAGATCCAGTTATATAACATGATGAAACCACTTAAATGAAAAACTACAGCAGAAACACTTGTGTTTCAAACTGAATGTTCACATGCTCAGACGTGTTTATAAGAGGCTACTAGATGATATGCAATTTAATGTTTAGCCAGTTGCCAGTAGCTAATATTTCATTATTATCTTTACACTACTTCACTTTAAAATTGAAGAACAAGCGTGACCAGTTGATGAATGTGATTTTGAACAACAGAATTAAAAACAAAAATAGAAAATATTATAGCTAAAATTAAGTATGTTCCCTGATATTTTCATATATATACGAAAATCATTTCACTTTACTTTTAGCCATCCAGTTTCAGCTACTGGACAACGTAGAGTGAATGGACAACAAGCATGTTTTGGTTAATGTTTTTTTTGTTTATTAGCTGGTCAGTCACCTTGTTGATTAGTTAGTTGGTCAGTTCGTTTGTTGATTAGCCATTGGACCATTACTTGGTTTGTCAATCTGTTCATTTTTAATGTCAATTCGAATTTAATTTATGTATATCAAACAAAAAAATTTTTCTTAGTTGAACTCTTTGTTTGTGTGAACGAATCATTCACCACAAGAGATAGTGATAAATATTGCCTGCTTTTCGTTGTAAGTTAGACCCACCTTGGAGGCGGCCCCAAACAACTTTAATCTTTTTATCCAATCAATACTTAGAATAAAAAAATGTATAAAAATTTGGGTAGCACCAAAACAGTGCTACCTAAAAATATATAGAAATTCAAAACCGTCTTCTGTAAAATTGACCACCATTGTGCTATTTTACAACTTCTTTCTGTGGAAAATTTTCTTTTTATATATTTGCTTCTAATTCGTTTATTTCAATCTTTAAATTCTACACAAGCATCCTTTTCCTTCTCATAAATTGTAATTTTTGGTCTGCCATTTTTAAGTGAAACTAAAGCCAAACATTCTATTTAGTATTCTTCATCTAACAAATTATTTAATTTTTCTCAAATATCTTGGTAATACATTTTAATCTTCACAAATGAATCTATAATTTTACCATTTATGTCTTCTTCCATTTACTACTACAAACGTTTAGTAAGTTATAAATTAATTTAATAAATTTAATGGAGAAATTAATTATTCCTAAGGATGTTGCACCTTGGAAAACACATGTATTTGTCTATATAACTAAAGAGACTGTAGAAAGGGAATGATTTCTGTTATTGTTTAGCTACTTAGATGTAAATATAATTCCTCTGTGTTATAATTTTGGAGATTATTGTATTCATAAGTACACAGCAAATTTAGTTTGCCTTGATTGCGAATATCCATTATTGGTAGACTTTTTTAAACAGAATAATATAATTATTCGAGAGAAGTTCGAAACAACTAAAATAGCTACATAAAAATTAAACAACTAACACAAGTCTCTCTTTCTTCTTGTTTTGTGTTGTTTTACTTCTATCTAATTGAACTCTAATCTTGTAATTTAGATCAATATTGTTGTATCCAATTTCTTTAGAATTATAAACAAATGATTTTCCCCTGGAATATAAGCCCAGTTGCCATAAATAAAGCTAAGAATGTCATTAGTGATTAAGATGCACTTCTCCTCCTACAGAGGCACACATATGTCAATGAACCAAGAGTCCAAGTCCAAGTCATAATTTCTGTCTCGAATGAATTTGAAAAGTGTTCAGCATTGACGAATCTGTCATAGCAACAACTGTGATAAAGTCAGCTGAAAATGTCCTAGCAACAACTGTGTTAGAAGCTGCCATTTAAGAGAAACATTGTTTTATTAGTTTTGGAAAAAAATAAACAGCAGCTGAATTTGTAGTTTGTATTCACAATATTTTCTTTTTTTAAATGAGTAACCCATTTTTTAAATTGTTTTGCTTCTTTCATTTTTGATTTCAAAAATTAAAGAATAAAGACTAGAATCATTGATGAATATGGTCTGTTTAGCAATCATTATGCGACCCCACAAGTATTGGAAAAAACTTGTTTCATCTTCTGAATCAACATGCTTAATTATGGTATCATTTTCGTTTTTATAATTCAAAATCTCAGCTACATCTTTTCTCTAAACTATGGATTATTCTCTTCACCAATAATCATAAACACTTGCTTAATGTTGTATGTAAACTTGTTGTTGAATATATCTACAATCCACTCCACTTAAGGTTTTCAAAACATAGTTGAAACTTCTGCAAAAGGTGTTTTGGATTTCGTAACAAGAGAATAGAGACGAAGTTCACTAATAAATTTTGTTGAATTTTGTATATAATTTGGAGAGTCCCCTTTTAGGACTACCAAATTTTCAAATGGTTTACAATATTTTTATATAACAAAGTCTTGAATTGCTTTCCTAGCTCATAATATTGTAAAAGATCAGCAACTTGATTTGCATACAACGAAGGATTATTTTTTTCATCAATAATTAAAAGCACTTGCTTATTGTTGTATGTAAGCTTGTTGTTGAATAGATCTACAATCGACTCCATTGAAGTTCGAATTTCACATTTCTGTTCGATATAAAATTTAATTAGTTTGCATATTCTAGACATACATCTCAGGTTAGCTCTTTTTGTGTAATCTGTTAGACAACTGGGAAGGATAGCACCAAAAGCCTAGATTTCAGTAATCTATTTTTGGTTGGAGTAATATTTTCTTTTATTTTCTGACCGTCTTAATTTTCTACAGTCCCGACAAATTGATGGTACCTTTCCATGATTTCTTGCAAAACAATGTAAATTCTATTTATTATTTAAATCTCTTTAACAAATTAATCTAGGTTTACCTAATTTCTTCCCATATTCTGTAACACAGTTTACTGTGTCACATTTAGTGCACTTTTTTAGTATCTGCCCCATATCGTCTATAGTGTTCAGTGTGTCACCATCCTTAACTTGTTTGTTTGAATAATATCTATTAAGTCGATCCTTATTTATACACTTTTTACCAATCGATCTTGGTTTATCAAAATTTTTTACTATATTCGGTAATGTCTTTCACTATACAATATTTAGTACATTTATTTACAGGCTGCTCTATGTTCTCCATGTAATACGTATAAAAAAATAATAGACTGTTGTCCATTTCTTGTTGTCTTCATTTTCTCATCAATCTCCATTTACCAATTTTCATTCATTCACCTATGCTGTCCATCATTAGTTGTCCATTGAATCTATGTTGTCCATTGTTTGTTGTAGATTCAATTTCTATTTACTTCCATTTTTTCAATCACTTAATTTCATTCACCTATGATGCCCATTCTTTGTTGTCCATTCAATCTATGTGGTCTATTGTTGGTTGTCCATTCAGTTTTTATTTACTTTGATTTTTTAATTCACTTACATTCATTCACCTATGCTGCATTGTTTGTTGTCCATTCAATCTATGTTGTCCATTGCTTGTCAATTCAATTTTTATTTACTTTGGTTTTTCATTCACTTACATTCATTCAGCTATGCTGTCCATTGTTTGATGTCCATTCTGTCTATTTTGTTTATTGTTTGTTGTCCATTGAATCTATGTTTACCAGTAGCTGAAACTGGGTAGCTGAAATTTAATTGAAATGATTTTCGTACCTATATGAAAACATCAGGGCATCGTACTTAACTTCAGCTATAATACTCTCAATTTTTGATTTTAATTTTGCTGTTCAAAGTCACATTGTTCAATTATTCGTGCCTGTTCTCCAATTTTAAAGTTAAATAGGGTAACGATAATAATGAATTTGGCCCTGAAATAAATTGATGTAGGGGTTGATTTTTAGGTGGTACTTCCCCAGTAGAACACCAACTATATATACAATAACCCCTTTCCTTTAGCCAAACTTCATACAATCGTTGACCAAAGGGAGTGCACATACTGGCGGTCAGTACAACGTATTTGTGTGGACAGTGCTGCCATTTGGCTAAAATATCCAACATCCTCATCTATGTATGTACTTAATAACAGCCCAAATTAATGAAGCTCATCTGTTAACTCAGAAGTTAGTCTTCGTGTAGCACTGTGTACATAGGGTCAGAAGAGTCCGAAACACAAAAGACGTGAGTAGGAAATTGTGGGGGATGTTTTGCACTTTATGACAATGAAATTATTTTTAATGTATTGCATTGAAATGTGCGAATTGTTTATAGCTTCTAAGAAGGAAATCGAATAATTTTAAACATTCACCTCTTAATTTCTTATGTTCACCTAAGGAAATAAGTCATTAACTTTATTTTCATATGTGCACCTTTTATACGATTTAAAGAACTTAGAATTGGTTGGTGAGCGAAAGAATGAGGTAAAGAGCTAAAATCGGTGAAGTTTGTTAGATACTGAGGTCTTGAGCTAGAGCTCAGAAATTGGTTGGAATGAGGTAAATAGGCGGTATCCAAAAAATTGATGGATTAGTAAAAAATTGCGGTATTGAGCTAGTGTATGAGCTAGTGAGCCAAAACCGGCAAAACGCTTCTACTATAACGACACGCGCTGTAGCAGTTCATTGGCGAATGCCAATGTAGATTGCGCTGTATACGAATGTGTAGCTTTCACCAAATTTCTCTTGTACACTAAAACTGATTGGATCCTCTAATCTACAGTGATCGGTGTTACATTGATTAGTAATTGCAACCAATTTGATCGATATTAATAACAATATTGGGATGGTAATAGCTCATTATCAGCGCTTTTGGTTTTTTGAATCATTCTGCTGCTGATAAAGTTCTTCCAAGAGTCGTGAAGTCATTTCCACTAACGAATTAAGTCACATTTTTCTGACGTATTCCATATTTTATTTTGAAGATCTTTGCCTTAGTGGACTCCCAAAATGGAAAGTTTTCAGCGAGATACTGAACGACAGTAACCATTGCCCTTTGTTCCAGTGTATACATTGCCACATGTTCGTGGCACATCCGAATATGGTCAAAATTTTCAAACGTCTCGGTATAAATTAGATAGAGTGTAAAGAATTTAGTCTCTCCTTGTTTGACATCTTGTTGCCATTTCCTCAGGTATCCTTTTCTGCCAAAACGAGGAAAACCTCTGTGTTGGATATTTTACAATGAGTAATTGGGGTGAGCTACAGCGAAGGCAACGGCTTTTACTTCGTGATTTAATGGAATGTATGTCGGTGGAGGTGCCTGAGAATTGCATGTGTTAAAACATTCACCCACATATTCATCATTGAAGTACACTGCAAAGAACAACTTTTTCTTGTTAACAGCGAATGAGAAAATCCGAAAATTAACAGATAGTGTGATGGAAAGGCTTATCTCATCACACACACGCTCATGATCGGTCTCGCTTTTCAAAATAACATCACCTTCGTGAAGAATAACACTCTCCATCATTAGTCGAATCGATTCCTTCATGATTCGCTTGATTGATATCGCGAATGCATTTAGAAAATCAGGAGGGTTTTCTGAAATAAAAGATCTATCCTTGTAATCAGACAATGCATAGAGTAAGACATTTGTGAAAACTATCGCCATTTCTCCATCAAATTCCTCTAGTCTATTGTCATGACATTTGGTGATTGTTGAATTTTCATTGATTGACATTTAAATTCAGGACCTATGAAGATAAATGTAAAAGGAAATCGCAAGAAAACAAAAAGCAACTGATTAGTGATTGGTAACCAAAAATTCACCAGTGATTTAGATCCCAAGCGAGAAATGAGAGCAAATAAAAAAGTGGAAAATTAAAATGACTTGGAAAAGGGTAAGAAAATTTAAAAATATTACATTTGAACCGAATAACTGTAACAAAAATAAAAAAATTTAAAAATCATACGGCTGTAATAGGAATCGAGCCTGCCACCAGATTTCTCGTCGAAAATCTTGTTCTAGAGTACCAGACTAAATTGTTTTTCGACCTTTGCTTGTAAACGAGGGAACACTGGGGTGAATGGCTTCAGGGCGTGATACAAGGTTCATAACCTACACCACCACACAGGTTGTTGCAAAAGTCGATTCCACCACTGGGGACCTCTTCTTGTGACAGAGCGCAACCTGTACATTTGAAATAAGATTGATATTACGTTATTGACAGTAGCCTGAACACATCTGTTAGAACGGGAATTCCATGTGAACATATTTTGTATCGTCGCTTATGCGCTTTGCCATATACTAAACTTCTCTGCCTGTGAGACTAAATAATTTAAATTAGCTGCAAGAATGTCAATAGTCAATAACTTTAAAATAATCCAAAACTGGATGAATTTATGTAACACCAAAAATGTGTCTGATGTAAAACTATTGATTTGAAATAGGTCCTGATAATAAAACAAAAATAGATCAATTTGAAAATAATGGTCCCTACGCTTAATAATGCTATCCCTGAAATGATAACAATTTCCTACCTTTATCAGCACATTGGCATTGCTCTTCAAAAAATTCTCTGCTAATACATTACATTGTATAGCTACCAAACAGCAATTGTGCAAGGCAAGATTTTAATTAAATCGAATATGAGTGAGACAATAACTTCTTGAGAAAAATAGTTAATCAAAACTGACATCAATCTGGGAACTGATATTGCCTTGAGTTAAGTAACACTATGGCACTAGCTTAAATACTTGTAATTTTACTCAGTGAAAATTAATAATGGTCACAAATAATACACTCAGCAAACTGATTATATGTAAACAATTAGCTTTACAAAATCATTGAGTGTGCGTGCTATACACTGTGTCAATCATCACTTATGAATATGCTGATTGCGTTGGTAACAAAACTGGTGCTTCCTTCTGAACAATTTGGCTGGATTGTATTGGCAACTGATCATAATAACTCAACAAATTGTTAACATTACATAGGTATGGGCTGATAAAAGTTTGGGAATGTAGCATAAAAGATAATTAATACAGGTAGGAGATTTGGCATGTAGCAGACTAATTGGTGTCAGAAGTAGATATGGTACACATTGACAACCCAGCCAATTATATGTTAAGTGCTGCATTGTACAGTCATGACCGCAATGAATGGTTTCATTACAGCTCCCCCATTTGTAGTGTAGTCGTGTCTACATCAGTAAGCTCGCATATATTTATATTGTTGCAGGCAACTAAACAACTGTATGTATCATGACCATCTCAGTGGATAATGTAGAGAAGGACAATAGGATAAAGATAAATGGGACATAAAGAGGCATTAATGCTTTTATGACTATAAAGTATGTCAGTACTGAATATTAATACAAACCCGAAACTTATGCAGGTAACAACTTCATTATTTATGGCATTGCCATCAATGTAACTGTGTGAAATTGTGTTCATAGTTTAGTATCTAACAGTATGGTACGTGGAGTACGTTTTAGATTCATAGTTGAGTTATTCTAGTAATAAACTAGTGATAAATACATTTATCAGTATGGACTGTCTGCAGAACTATAGTGCTTACATATAGAATACAGTGGCTGTTCCAGTAAGTAGAATCGAAAACTTAATGTCATGAAGATTGACAGTAATAAATGACAAAATACATAGTTCATAACTAATCAGTCTATATGCTGTCAGAACTCATAAGGAAGATCAATATAGTAGTATACCTCTACAGTAAATGACATTTGAAAATGGCAATTGATGCAAATATTGACTTTACATAAGTATTATAATTGTTACAGATAAGTGAAAATGAAACAACAATGGCAGATATAGGGAAAGAGGTTAACTACTGGGAAACATGGAAATAAGGTAAAGGGAAGTGCACTTTGCTGAAAAAGAAAATTATTATCGTCTATGGTCGTCAAATTGGTCAGTCAAAATAAAGCAAGATAGAAATGTGTGATCAAAAGAGGATTTTAAGCATAGACGTGAAAATGTTAATGAAATCAGAATGCTATAACAGGAGGTAGCATATAGTGTAAGCATGGTCTGAAATGCTTGCAAAAGAACAATCATGGGTGATGAGAAATAGATAACCATACTCTGAAAGCATGAGGAAATTACCATGCTGGAATTGTTATTGGCATAGTTAATGCAAACGAAACTGATAAGAGCAAGTGCTAAATGTCAATAAACATATCATGTAGAAGCATGTTTAGTTCAGAAAAATGCAGTGTATCAAGCAGTACATTCATGACTACTCTACCATTCAAAAGCAAATCTCTTCTTTGTAATATAAGGAGTAATATATGTCTGTAAAAAGTAATGTAATGTTCTTTTAGAATAGTTGAAGAAAATAGCAAACTGTCATAAAAAATTTCTCATCATAACTGTGTGACCTCTGGGTCATCACTTTTCTGTACTATGCCTTTTACACATAATTGTTATAATCATTAGTAGAATATCACTGTATCTTCATTATAATCGCTTCATAAAATTACCATAATCAGTTTGGAATTTATATCTAGCATGATACAAAAATCGTTGGTACATTTCATTCTTTGTGTTGCTATAATACTCATGTAGCACACTCGAATAGAGCTGACTAGTGACAAATATATATCACTAGTAGTATACAGATGTTACTCTGGAGTTTTCCTGTAAAACCTGCTAGAAAGAAAGTTAGTTGGTATAGGACGAAGGATGACCTTTATTGCACTTCCTTTTCTCATTTTTCAATCATGTGTTGCATATCATCAATGCTTCAAAATGTGTATATGTTTACTTCTTTATATTTCACTGTACCCAGTAACAACTTGTTCTGAATCAGTGAATGAGCAAGATGAGTAAATAGTAATAAAAGTTAATGACATTGTGCGAAAACATGGGAAATCTTGTCTCTACCTTAAAGCTGGCTATTTGTAAAAACGTAGTAGTCCATAAAATCGTAGTAAGTTACAAGACAAATAACAAATAAACGGTACATAGTGGAAATAAATGTGCTCACACTAGTGAAAAATGCAAAAGGGCGACACCTTCACGCTTTGGCAGTGCAGTATCAAATACAAAGTTTTATCTTACTGATATGATGCTTCCCTAGTGAGTTTTTCGTACGCAAACATAAACAACATTTGGACGCAGAATATGTCTTCTTCTGTACGTAGTACTCCAAAGGAACACGAACTTGTACCAATTTTTGGCTTTGCTGGAAAGATAACGAGTATGTACTAATACTTTTTGTCCAATTTTAAAGTCGTTGAGATCCCTTATCTGGTTCTGTTGTCTCTTTCTTCGTTCAGCTGCATGTTTAATAGCGTTGATTGCAATGTCGATGACTTCATGGTGACGAAGTCGTCATGAAGCAGGAAATGTTACTGATTCGTTAATTTTGTCCGGTGGTTCAACATTCTTTAATACCATATGCTGAGACAACAATGAAGAAGCATTTGGAATGGAGTTAATAATCTCTAGAAATATTTTGATATGCTTATCCCAGTTGGTGTGTTTCTTATGACAGCATATACGACAAAGCGTACCAGTTTCTTTTCATAATGAAATCAGATGGGTTTGATGAACCATTGTAACTGGATACATATGTAGGTGGAAACTTCCTTACTTTTAGAGTACGTGTCCATATAGCAGATCTGAATTGTGGTCCATTAACAGAAAAAACGTTTTGTACATGGTCAACAATCTTTGAGAGATATTTTATAAAACCTGATTAAACAGTTTTGGCTGCAACTTCACGTAACGTTGTGAATTTTACAAATTTAGAAGTTAGTTCTACTGCTACGAAAATGTAAGAAAATCCTCTCTTTTTCTAGGAATTGGCCCATGGATATTCACGGCGGCCATGTGACGTAATTTAATTGGTATTATGGGATGTAATGGAGCGAGATAAGAAGTTGTCGATAATTTCTCTTGCTTGAATGTTGTTAATAGACATCGTGTACGTTTCTCCATATTTGCAAGGTAAAAATTCAGCCTGAGATTGAGGAAACAATTACGTGAACCATTATGTGCATAACTTTAGTGAGTAAACCAAATTAATTTGTTGACTAAATTTTCAGGTATACATAAGACCCAGTGGTAGCTGTGTGGATGTGTATGACGAAAGAAAATATTGTCAGTACTAAGTAGTAATGCCTGGTTGCTGAATAGGTCTTGCCAAGCCAAGTCTGATTAATACTTATACACATACTGTCCTTACCCAGTTATCTGGAAATGTCTTCAGAAGATGAAGAACTAATGTTTTCTAACGCTACTTGCTGGATGTAGAAAATACCGTAAATAGTTTGACAAAAATTTGTGGCAATATCTCGTTATCTGTCTGGCAGTAAGAGAATGGGATAAAGTATCAGCTACCATGTCTTGAGAATAGTTAATATGGATTACAGTAAAGTCAAATTCTTGTACATGAACCATCTGTCGCCCAAGACCGTCGTGAGAAAATTTTGCGGAAAGCAGAAATTGAATAGCATGGTGGTCAGTATAAACGGTGGTATGTATTCCACACAAAAATGGTCAAAATTTTGGAAAGACCCAAATGGCAGATAAGATTTCCAACTCTGTAAACGAATAGTTGTGCTCTATAGCAGACATAATGCTGCTCGTAAATGCTTTTAATAACAATTACGCTATCTTCTTCTATCTCTTGGAAACTGTATACGGCAAGGCCTGTTTTGGAACTGTGAGTGTTGGTCGAAGTGTTATTAGTTGGATCAGGGAGTGATGCACTCAAGAGTGCATGCTTAAGGTTCAAGAATTCGGAATGACTTTGTTCATCTCATGTCCATATAGTATTTTGGCTTGTTAATTGAGTAATCTCGAGGTAACCAATGCAGTGTAATGAATGAGGCGACGAAGAAAGTTGATCAGCCCTAGGAAGCTACGAAGTGGCTGTTTTGAAGTAGGAATCACAGTGTTCTGTTGGCAGAAACGACTTGACCTAGAAATTTAATAGAAGCTTTACCAAAGTGGGATTTACTCAGATAAATTGTGATGCATTGCGGAAAATATGTCTGAAGAATATTGTTATGGTCAGAGCAAGCGGATTCCACAATTAAAATGTCATCAACCAACATAGTTATTCTTTCAATTCAGCTGCTCTTACTTTGTTCATACCCCATACGAATACAACAGAAAATATTTTCAGAATAAATTTTAGTTTATAAAACTGATAGCAGTAGCCAAAACAGAGAAATTCCTTGTATTTAGCATAGTTTAGATGAAGTTCCATTTGGCCAGAATCCGATTTTCAATCTACTGCTGAGTAAACAGATGTAACATGAAGTGTCTGTAAAAGTTCATCTAAAGTCTGTGGTGGATCAGTTTCCGTTATTATAATCACGGTGATTTGACGTGAATCGAGATCCACCCTTTTTAATAACAATCTGTAGGGGACTTATATACTGGCTCACACCTGGTTCTATAATTCCTTGGTCGAGCACGGATTGAAGTTCCTGTTTGCCTTGTTCTCTATAAACAAATGGAGTGTTATAATGTTTAGGATTGAAATAATGGTGAGATTTTAACTTAGATTCATATAACTAACCTTTTATAGTACCTGGCATGTTGTCAAAGACTTGTAAATGGTGCAGTAAAATGTCATGTAATTGTCGATTTTCATCATCAGTTGCTGCTTGACTTTCACTTACTTTGTTGACAATTGTTTGATGAACGTCGTATTTCATAGCGTCTGGTACATTATTGCGACGAGAATAAGAGTCAGTGTAAAACTATAAATACAAATGTGTAATTTTGGTAACAGAAACAAGTTCAATTCTATTGACGTTTCGTTTCTCAGATGTTAAAATTTGATAAAATTAGAAAGCAACGTATTTGTCATTTTCATTTAATATGAGGTACGAGTTTTTGAAATCCAGAATAGCTTTATGTTCGATCAGAAAGTCCATATCTAAAGTTACGTCGGTGACGTGTAAGGGAACAATCCAAAAATCATAATAAATGAGTGGCCATTTAAAGAGAAATGTAAATGTGTTTGAAGTTTTACAGTGACGCCTTTGCTGGAAACTACACCACATACTTTTGTTTTGCTAAGTGGAAAAGTCGAACATGAATTATCGTGGTTCCACTTATTAAATGCAACATCACTTATCACAGTAACAGGCGAATTTCAATCTAACACATCAGTAGCTTTATGTGTATCTATTTGTATTTCAATAATGGGGTGTGAAGCTGTCTTCTTAGTCTGATTGTTTTTTTTTTTTTAATGTCATCGAAAGTGATTACATTTTCAGTTCGTGCGGTTCCATTTGTCGATCGTCATTGCAGGGTAAAATAACGGGGTTGTGCTCTGGTTATACAGTATTCGAAATTTGATTACTTGTCGAAGCTGGTAGTGGCATCTTAATAATTTGAAGACTTCTCCTATTAGTGTTTTGAGGTGGTTGTAAACGTATGTCAGGTTCATTCAAAATAAATGGCGGCTGTTTTAGAAATTGTCATTTCTCCGGAAAAATGTTTATTGCCACATTTACGCTGAAAATTCTAATTATTACATCTTTGTTTCCTGCTGTCATTAGATAAGGAACATTTCGGTTAAAATGCAATGCCTGGTTTCTATACACGAAATTATTGACTTGTGGTGTAGTATTATTGCTATACTGTTGCGTGTACAGGAAAATTTGAGGCGAACTATTGAAGTTTGGTTCACCTTGTTGAGAATATTTTTATCTGGAATTTCGAAGTTCCTGGGTTTGTTGGTGAAAAGGTTGATGAAAATTCTGGAGATGTTGTTGATTTGTGAATATTGATTATTAAAATTTTTACGTCTTTGAAAATTTTTCTCAATATTTTTGCCATTCCTAAACCTCTTCTTACGTCTGTCATTAGGATATCCTGATGAGTTTCGAAATCCATAGGTATTATTACTGTTGCTATTTTGGGAAAATTTTTTATTGACAACCGAACAATCGGAATGTTGTACTTCGAAAAGTCTTCCCGTTAACAGGGAGACTCGTAGTGAAGGGGTTAATTTAGAGATGCACATCTGTATTAATGCTAATATATTCTGTCGCTCGGTAAGGTTCTGATTTTGTTGAACCTTGTGTTCAAAAATTTCGTAATTCTTGGGAAGCTAGAATTTTCAAAGGACAGTAAATTTATTAACTGATTTTTAATTCCTAGTTGTGTGGTTTCCTACCAATTAGACTGACATGAAATCTTTTTCTAATTCTTCTAATGAGTAGGATTGTCTTGCAATGCGGCGAATCCTGATGGCAGGCTCGCCCTCCAAATGACTGCAGATCAATTCCAGTGTATGGCTAATTGGCAAATTACATGGTAACATGATTGAAAACTCTTGTACCCGTATAAGGGATGGAGAATTCTTTTGTTATAGCGGAATACTTTGAACTTACGAACTGAAAAGAAATGTTTGTAATCGAAACGATCGTGTCGGAACCCTTGTGTTGGTTCATTACCGCTAAAAATGTGATTTACGGGAGCTGTTCTAAGTCTAATTGTCTCACACGTCGTATTCTGCCAAGATTTTGTTCTAGCGGTGCAGTGTCGTATTGTCCTCCCTGATTATTTTGATAGCTACTACATACGTGACTGTATGATCTCTGATTTTTTAACCTGTCAATTTCATAGTCCAAAGTGTTAACTTTAAGATTCAGTGCATTGCTATTTTAGTTCAGTTTGTTAATATCACGCTTCATGGATTGTTATTATTCAGACAGATTGAAAGGGGAAGGTAATGTTTCTTCAGATTAAGTTGCGGTATTACTTTCTAAAATCTGTGCTCTGTTGGATAGGCCATAAAGTTTTTCTGTAAGTGATGAAATTTGAGTGGTGTTTTTCGTCTCATTTTCGTCGATCTGTTTCTGCAGATCCTTTTTAAATTTTGGTATGCCAGATTTTACTACGGTAGAGTCAGTATTAAGCTCTAATTTTTCAAGTCTATTGGTGACAGTTCGCATGTCTTCTTGTTGTTTTCGTGTTGTTGACTCAACCGAGTTTCTACTTGTATTTTACGCTCTGTAAAATCTGTTTGAAGCTGTGTGTTCGTGTCCTGTACAGTTTTAAGATCACTTAACACTGTACTATAGCAATTATCTATGTATTTTTCTGCGTCAGCTACTACATTTATGCTGTTTTCATGTTGCTCGTGAGCGAGTTTCCCGCTTCCGTTCGATCTTTTTGTTTTGTTGGTGAATGGTCTCATTTGGGTCTTGGATTGGAAATGTAGCTTGCTCTTTAAATTGATTACAGCCTCTTTGTGGTAACTGAGGCGTACATTAAGTCGTGTTTCCTTTTGTTCAAAACATTCGTTAATTTGTTGATCTACAGCGTGTGTAAGTTCCTCTTGTTTTTGTGAGACTCTGTTCTTTTTGTGAGACTTTATTAATTTCGTCACTGAGTTTTTGTGTTTGTTGGTTCACCGCGTCATTAATTTTAGAGAAACGTTCGTCTGGTTTCTGCTGTGACTTTTTATGGCCTTGAAACAATATGATAACGACATTACTCGATAATTGATCCCCAGTTTTTAAAGGATTTTTCTTAAACTGTTCAGAAGTATCAATATTTGACGTGTCTGTTCAGGTTTAAGTACTGCCATTTTGCTTGCATTCAAAATTTAAATGATCGGAGTACGAATATTGTGCATGGGAAGTATGTGTATCAGCGGCTTCCGCGTTTGTGGAAAGTGCTGTCGGATTAATTTCGACATTGGTAGGTAAAGCAAAATTCAAGGTAGTTTGACTGTTTGAAATTAAAGATGCACTTTCATTGACGGTTGTGTGATGCACTGCCGTCAGCGTGGTACTGTCAGAGTTGATATTAATTGCAAACCAGTTATTTGGAAAATAGGTATTTTGGGCATTGTCCATGACTGAACTAGGCATAGTACTATTAATCGTTTTACGCTGCGTGATGCACAAATACAACCAAAGAAGAAACAAATAGTCAAGAAATATAGAGAAAATTGCCGTTAGCCTGTCAGGATTAACTGATACAGACTAGTAAATTCGGAGCGCGAAATTGCTAACTACATTTATAAGTAAGTAAGAAGTGAGCGTATGCCTCATTTTATTATTTCAAAAGAGGCGAAAAAGAATTTCGATCTGCACAACGCGGTGACCAAGTGAAATATGTAGGTTTGAAATATGATTGACACGACGTAGCCGACAGTAGTATTAAACACAACTGTTAGAATGGGAATGGCATGTGAGCGAGTATTTTATTTCGTCGCTTATGCGCTTTGACCTGTACTGATCTTCTCTGACTACGATAACACAGATTTAATTTAGTAGCGAGAATGTAAACTGTCAGTAACTTTAAGTCAAGCCAAAACTTTACGAATTTACGTAACACAAAAAATGAGTCCGATTCCACACTATTGATTTGAAATAGGCCCTCGTAGTAAAACAAAACTTGATCAGTTTGAAAATAATGGTCCTTATGCTTAATGAATGCTATCCCTAAAGGAATAAAATTTCTTACCTTTATCTGCGCAATGGCAACGCTCCTCGCACTGCTCTATGTTAGTGCTTTAAATTGTACAGCTACCAAACTGCTATTGCACAAGGCTGTTGCTTAGGGTGCATTTTAATTAAAGCGAATGTGACTGAGACGATAACTTCATGAGAAAAATAATTAGAAATGACAAGGACCTGGGAACTGGTACTGACTTGGGGTAAGTAGCAATATGGCACCAACTTTAAGACTTGTACTGTTACTCATTGAAAATTAAAAATGCTCAGAATTAACACACTCAATAAACTGACTATACATAAGCAATTAACTTCACAGAATCATTGGATGTGAGTGCTATACATTGTCTCAGTTATCACTTATGAATATGCGGATTGTATTAGTAACAAAACAATTTTTTTACCTAAGTTATTTTCAACTTCTCATGAGATTCGCTCTACAGTTAGCAAACGTAATAGCATTATGCAAATGAAAATATCGTTACTGCCCATAGCAAGTAAGTATACATACAGCACACATTAGATACAACACGTCATTACGCTTGACTATCCTCCATACATCTTCTTATCGCAGGTTACTCTAACACATTGCCCATAACACCTTGAATCAGCGATCGTTGTTGAGCAGCGAGACTACTACACAATCGATACGACATTTGACCATGTATGTTTCAATACAATATTTTCTTTAAAAATTTGAATTAATTTACCTTGTGTATATATCTTTTAAGTGTACCAGAAAAGACAACAGTAATGACAAGTAACAGAGAACGAAACAGCGAGAATACATCAAATCTGGCAGTCAAGTAGTAATTGAAGTTAAGGAATCCTGTTACCTTGGAAGGAAAATATCCTATGCCGTCAGAACAAGACGGACATCAGAAGTCGGCTAGCGTAGGCATACAGGGCACACTGGTCAAGAAAAGTCTACTGATACCAATTAAAGCTCTTAATTTGAAGAAAATGTTAATGATAATGTACATTTGTAGCACAGCATTTCATGTCAGTGAATCATGGACAGTGAGAACGCAGAAACAGAGGAGAATGGAAGTGTTTGTGATGTGCTGCTGCAGATTATTGTTGGCGATAAGGTGAACCGATTAGCTTAGGAGTGAGAAAATTCGCTGCAGAATCGGAAAAGAAAGGAGCATATGCAAAATCCTGAAAACGAGAAGGGATACAGTTGTAGAACATGTGTTAAGGACTTGAGGAATATCCTCCATGACCTTAATAGGGAACCTTAGAGGATTATGTAGCGGGAGACGGATATTAGATTACTTGCAGCAAATAACTGAAGACATAGGGAGCAAGTTCTACTCAGAGATGAAGAAGCTGCTGCAGGAGAAGAGCTCCTGGCGGCCCACATCGAATGTTAAAAATATAATGACCGAATATAACAGAAAAACAACAGTCTGCACTACACTCGATTACTCTGACCCCCAACACCACGACAGGAGTGAGTTTCTAAGGAATTGCACATTAGTGGTGGAAAAAATGCAAATATGGTTTCCATGACATGAAAACCCCGCCTGTTCCCACGTGACAACAACTGAGTTTGCAAGGAGCTACTCCAAATGTGATGGAAGTGACACAAATCCGAAATGAGCTTGAAATAACGGCCAGTTAGGCTAATTGTTTACCAATATGGTGAAACATAAACTTATTCCACACATTCTTGGTGTACGGTGTCGACGCTGACTGACGTCTGTAGATACTTGTCGATAATATATCCAGTCAGTAAGTTTCTCGCACAGTGAAAAATATCTTCGCTATGTGGAACTCTCTGACTGGCTATTGTATCGGAAACGGTTCAGAAACAGCCAATCAGAGAGACTCCTGCCATGTGACGTCACAGTACCGGGATAGTGAAGTGCCAATGAGGAGACTGCGACGTCACCGGCAGGAAGCTCCCTGACTGTCTGTTTCTGAGTGGAGTCTGATAGCCTAATTATTCATTTTCATTAATTTAAATTTATTGGTTTGATGGTGTCATGGAGAGTAGAGTTGTCGCAAAGTAGTAATTTCTGTAGCTAGTCTAGTAATTCTAAAAACATCGATTTGATAGAGCTTCACTTTTCAACATCCGATTACTGGTTTCAAAGTTATTAAAATATTTGTTGCTTATGAAGTACCTGTTTCGAAAAAAAAAAAATGTTTCTTTTGTGGAATTTGGTAATCTGGTAACTAAGTAAGGAAATATGTAACGTCGAATAAAAAAGAATCAAAGAGCTACACCGATGCGACACCCATATGAAAGCCGCTCATGGAAAGTGGATCTTCCATTCAGCCTGTGTAGTTTATGTATGTCGAGTGCTGGTTACTTTGATACGGTAAATGTCTTTCATAAATCAAGAAAAACTAGATATGATGCTTGTTTATGGAGGATATAGAAAGAATAGCATGTAAGTTGAACAGTATGCACCAAGATATCCCAACAGACGTCGTCCAACATAATTGAGAAGTCAGTGAAATGCCTCTGGAGTAAGGCAACCCAGAGGTATTAGCAATTTGATGGAAAACAAATTTCATTTGTATCATACGTGGCTTCAGCAGCAGATTAACCACAATATTTAAGAAAATCTATCACTAGAATCTGATGTGTAATCACAACATGAGGTCCTTTCTTCAAAGCAGTCTTTTTACCAAACGAGCTAATCTTTAGAAAAAAGGGAAAGCAGAATGTAAGAAATTTGCGTTATTGTCCCATTGAAAATCCGCATTGGCTGAGACGGGTTGAACGTCAGGGGTGTGAACGTCTAGTATTGTATTGTTAGAGACTCGCAATCAGTCCTCACTGAAGAAGTGCTAGCGGATAAATGATACGCACAATTTCTTACTGATGTGCTACAACCTTTCCTAGTGGACGTACCACTTGTAATACGTACATGTATGTGGTAAGGAATCTCTTCAGTGTGTCCAGAAGTCATTGCAACAGCGATTGCAAGTGCATATCACAATGGACGATGGCAATTATTTTAAACATTTGACAAAATAAATTGAATTTGAAACTAATATTTACGATCGGATGATTTTTTTAAAAATTTTCATCTCGTTTCCTGTAGCTGATGCATTTTTGCAATGTAAGTGGGTGTTCTGAAGTTAAACTAACGATGCGAAAATTTTACTGCATAATTTCTGTAACTCAGTTTCCTGTTTTCCTTACACATTTCTATGAAGGCTCCGGCAGCGTCAACCGTAGGTATTTGGTCAATCATCTTTAAATTCCACGTCATTTGTCTTCCAGTTATTGTGTCCGTCCAACCACATACATCCCACAATGGTTGGCAGTTGTTTTAATTATTATAAACAATTCCATAACTTCGTTAAATAAGCTCTTTTAACTACATAAAGCTGGAGGGTCCAATCAGATCCACGAGACAGTCCCATGCAAAAAGAAATTCCGCATAAAGCGCTAACAGTTTCACGCTCAAAACAGATAATATTATAAATTCTCCGAACCCAATATTCAGAATTGAATCGTCTTTTAGAAGGACGAGATATCGGCGGCAGAAATTTCTGCAGTTCCATTTGAGAAGGCGAAGTTGATAACTACCTATATCTATGCAATCAATATACCTATGATAGGAGACTGTAAGTTATTAGTCAATGAATTTTTACAGTTCATTTCGGTAAAAGAATTACGACACCTTAAACGTTTCGGGAAATGTATCAGGCGATGTGCTTAGCTGAGTCAGCGTGTACATGTCTGGACATAGGCTTGAGTTTGGTACCATGTACTAAGCAGTATCTGTGTCGGTTTGGGCTGATAGCTGCAGCGTGTTTCACGCTAATCATGTGTGTGCTCCAGCAGTTGCAAATGTTTCGCTGTTGAGTCACATTTCGGAAATATTTCCAGAATTTTTGAACTTAGTTGAATTTTCGAGTGTACTACTTCTCAGTAGTGAATGCTGGACAGAATTTTGTAATTTTTCGTATGTTAGCCACGTTTTTTTGTTTGAATTATTTTATGATTTAAAGACATCTGAAGCAATGATTCATAACAGAAATCCGAGTACCCAAATAGTTATAGCGCACCACTGAGTCAAAATGAGTGTAAGGAGTGCAACACGTAAGGCATAAAACGACTTCCAAGGTAAATTTATATCAAGTTAATAGAAATTTGTAAGAAGTTTTAAAATTATTTAATAGCAGTTAATAGATGAAGAAACATATGCTCATCTGCCCCGTGATTATACAGGCAATGTAATGTGGGATGACAGACAGAAGGCCGGAATATTTCTTATTCCGAAATTTATTCGCTGAGGAAAAGGCTCTGTCGTCCCACGAATAGAAAAGTGGTGGGGTACGTATGCGGCTCTGCGTCAGATGTGTAAAAAAAACCTCTTCATACAGGAGTTCACATACAGGGGCATACATTACTACACGTCATATCACTGACTTCAGTTAGTGGTAAAACATGATGTATCCTGGGTAATTTCAATCATTCTGGAAGCCGAATACCTTCCCTGTAGGAAGCAAGATAGATTTCGCAAACTACTATCATGTGAAAGCTTGCTCTCACCGTTATTCTACAAAACTCAAAAGCCAGTAGCTGCTGACGGACACATGTAAAGTCGCGTAGACAACGTTTTCTTGGTGTATGTTTGAGCAGTGCCTGAGAAACTTGTGGTACGGATCTGTTGGAGCGCCTTTCATATTTTATTTCTAAATGAGGAATCTTTTTTCCTTTTTCTAGTACCCTCGAACAGTTTATTAAAGTATTGATGAGTGTCTGATGGCTTTTGAACGTGCTGGTGCTTGTCAGGAAGATGTATTCCGCTTTAGTAGTTGTACCAACCCTCTTTGAGTCCCCACCAACGATATACAGTAGCGTAGCTTCCTGTCTAGTTAGAGTTTCGTATGTATGGAGGTTTAAGTCAGGAAACGAAAGATTCCCCCACTTTGCGAATAGACCGTTATCTCTCTTCAGGAAGCTACTGCTGATTGGCTTCCGAGCAGTCTTCGCCTTGACGCGTTAGGTGCAATGTGTGAATTTGTGACTGTGCTTTGCCTTTGTTCAATACCTGACCATGTGTCTTCAAAGTACGTTACTTAGGCTTTAACTGTTTTCTCTGAACTTGCTGACTAACGGACATAATCTCTGGATGTAGAACTTTGTCGTAATTGGACTCCAATTTGGCTCTACATTCATGAGTGGTTGGCCCCGCCTCTTCACAACCTCCCTCCCCCCCCCCCCCCCCCCCTGCATTTATCCATATTTTCTCGCGGAAGATACAAAGGGCGCATTGAATGCATCGTCTTTAGTGATCGTCGCATATCCTTTGCATGTGCTTTTATGACCAGTTTATAGTAATTTCGTAGTTATTTCTTTGATGGACTGAGCCGATCCTGTACGTGACCATGCTTACAGGTACGGTGAGCGGTCCCTCGATGAGCAATGGCGATTAGCTACATTGACAAATATGAAGAATTTTGATTAGAACAAACGGCGACATGTATGGTAAATTTCTACTCATTAGCTGTTTTCGAAATTTAATTCATCTTTCCGATATGATGTCTGAGTGGGTAACAGCGTGCTACCAGTTCAAAGCTCTATTGATTGGAAAGAAACTGCTTCTATACTGCAAGTTGTTACGAATAAAACTGATCCTTACATTTATGAAGAATGTATAATGAGATGAATTATGATGCAGATTTATTCATTTTTTGGAGACTTCCAGAGTGTGTACCCTAATTACCGTGAAGTGTTCCTGCTCATATACGCACATCAAAAAGAGTTTTGCATCATCACGGTTCGAGAGTTACGGAACCTATACAGAAAAATGGAATAGAGATCAACATAAACATCATTTCAGTCCTTTTTACTGCTCATGAAAGCCACACATTGCATGTTGCATGTTGTACCACCAAACAGAGAAATCTTCAGAGATGGTGGTCCAGATTGCTTTACACACCGGTATCTCTAATACCCAGTAGCATGTCCTCTTGCATTGATGTATCGCGGCATACCATCCACAAGTTCATCAAGGCACTGTTGGTCCAGATTGTCCCACACCTCAACGGTGATTCGGTGTAGATCCCTCACTGTGGTTGGTGGATCACGTCTTCCATAAAAGGCCCTTTTCAATCTATCCCAGGCATCCAGGAGTGTTTGATAGGGTTCATATCTGGAGAACATGCTGGCCACTCTAGTTAACAAGATGTGCACGATTGGGGTGCGAATTGTCGTCCACGAAGACAAAAGCCTCGCCAATATGCTGCCGATGTAGTTTCACTATCGGTCGGAGGATGGCATTCATGTATCGTACAGCCATTACGGTGCCTTGGATGACCACCAGCGGCGTAAGTCGGCCCGACATAATGCCACCCCAAAACACCAGGGAACCTTCATCTTGCTGCACTCGCTGGACATGTGCGTGCAAGGCGCTCAGCCTGACCGGGTTGACTCTAAACACGTCTCTAACGATTGTCTGGTTGAAGGCATATGCGACACTCCTCAATGAAGAGAACATTATACTAATCCTGAGCGGTCCGTTCTTCATGTTGCTGGGCCCATGTCTACCATAGTGCATGGTGACGCGGTTGCGAAGATGGATCTCGCCATGGACGCCGGGAGTGAAGTTGCGCATCATGCAGCCTATTGCGTACAGTTTGAGTTGTATCACGACGTCCTGTGGCTGCAGGAAAAGTATTATTCAACATGGTGGCGTTACTGTCATTGTTCCTCCGAGCCGTAATCCGTGGGTAGCGGTCATCCAATGGGGCAAGGCATGTCATCGACAGTCCCTGTCTTTCTGTATCTTCTCCATGTCCGAACAACATCGCTTTGGTTCACTCCGAGACGACTGGACTCTTCTCTTGTTAGAGCCCTTTCTGGCACAAAGTAACAATACGGACGCGATAGAACCGCTCTACTGAACGTCTAGGCGTGGTTGGTGAAATGACTGGCACTTATTGGCTATCGTAACCCCTCCGTCTAATGGGAGCTGCTCACGCATGCTTGTTTACATCTCTGAGTGGGTTTAGAGACATCACTGAACGGTCAAAGGGACTGTATCTGTGATACAATATCCACGGTCAACGTCTATCTTCGGGAGTTCTTGGAACTGGGTTGATGCAAAAATTTTTAGGTGTGTGTATGAACGTAATAACACTATTCACTACAAATGTTTTTTATTCCAGTCTTTGACCAGAATGTAAAGTCCTTCGACGATGAACGGTTTCAATCAGTAATGACCATCTTACAACCTACAACATTAAAAATGTACAACTAGTGGCCAGTCTATCTTTCAAAACAATTCAGTATTTCCTGTCACTATGTACTCTGATACAAAATGGGGATACACAGATAAAATAAGGTAAAGCGTACCTGATCTACACCATGTCCTATGATGATAAAGCAGTAATGGCACCGTCAAAACATAAAAATCCACTCAGAAAAGCATCGTCACGTGGGACTAAAATGTGGTGTAAAATAGGTCACATTTTGCGACTGGTGTCATTGTACAAAACATACTGAATTGCACCACAAATATGTTTGCCTATATGCGTCATAGATGTCACTACTGTGGACTTGGATGTGTTCTTCATTTTTACGAAAGAACCATAATATGACGAAAATACAATAGGTAAATTACATATAGCAGTCAGCAGTGCATGGCTCATGTTCGTGCCATCTATTATGTGACATCTTGTTTTTCAGTACGGTCGCCTCGTCATTTTAAATTTCAATTCCTGGGGTAACTGAATTACTGTCCGTGCCCGTGAGTGGCAGCAGCAGCGCATATCCATATTTGTCCTGCCTTATTATCTTTGCTGGACGGCTATTAGTTCCCTATCGTGGTGTATAGTGGTGGGAGATCGTACCTGGAGAGGTTGGAGTTGGAACATGGCAGAAGTGCGGTCGCGCTAGGGAGGCGCGGAAACCAGTACCCGGCGACCGTTCGTGACACAGGATGAAGTGTCCGATGGACGGAGATGGCAGCGGGATCGAACGTTGGTCGGTCGTTCAGTTAGTCGCCTCTTTGGGCGACATGTATTTGGTTTTAGGACCGTTTCTGGACCTCGTCACTAGTTCATCTTGCTGGACGTTCCTTCTTCTGCGGAGACGTCGTGGTGAATGGGCAAGAGATACCTCTGCATGATTGGGAACGAGCCAGTGTGCCCGGATCGCCGTTTCTCCCAATTCCCCACAGGCAGCGGACGCTGATGGTTTGAGTGCCAACGACCTTGTTTGGTTGTCGGTCGGTCGTCTGTTCAGACGACGTGTGTTTCGTCACCGATCGTCCTTCGGTTCAAAAAATGGCCCTGAGCACTATGGGACTTAACATCTGTGGTTATCAGTCCCCTAGAACTTAGAACTACTTAAGCCTAACTAACCTAAAGACATCGCACACATCCATGCCCGAGACAGGATTCGAACCTGCGACCGTAGCGGTCACGCGCTTCCAGACTGAAGCGCCTAGAACCGCACGGCCACAACGGCCGGCGAACGTCCTTCGGGTTTGTGTGTGTGTCCGCCGGTGATTTGCTCTTGTTGTTCATCAGTGATTCGTTTTACGAGTGTTCGAGTTTCTTGTGGCGTGTTTCGTGCAACACTGTGTACCCTGCGTCAGTTCCACTGAGCAATGCTTTAAATGCTGTAATACTGTCTGCGTAGTGCTGCAGCCCGTTGGTCGGCTGCGACAGAGCAGCAAATGAGTGTTTTCTTACTGTGTTGGTGCTATCCGCCAGAGCGTGAAGTTCCACAGTCGTTGCGATGTTCATTTATGTCAGTAGTTACTGTGCCTTGGCTTATTAACAATCCAGTACTTGAAGACGAGTGTCACGATCTATTCGACTCGCTGGCATTTTGGTTTTAGTGTGGTTGGTCTGGTCACCGAAATCAGGTAGTTGGTTGATTCGTCGACTGTCTGTCGGTTGAGTTGCTTTCCAATTTAGAGATTCTTGGTCAGGCTGTCTGTCTCGCCTAAACAGACGATAGTGTTACAATTCCACGCCTACCCGTGCAAACTTCTGAGCGCTGTTCCGTGTCTGTCTCATAGTAACATCCGTGTTTGTGTTTTAGTTGTTTGGCTGATGTGTGGCCTTCAGTCGAGTTTTTGTATACCCTGAAATGATGTTCCTGTCTTGCCCTTTAGACATACGATTCTTATTCCTTATATGGTGCTATCTGACGTATTTTGCTTCAAATCTTTTAAGGCCTTAAGCCGTTAAATTATTGTGTTGATGTGTGTCCTTAAGTCGAGAATTAATATTTCTTAAATTGATGTCCTTGTCTTGCCCTCGAGGCATGAGACCGTTATACTTTATTTCATATGAAATGTTTTAAGGTAAGGTCTTCTGCATTTAGATTGAAACTCCTCTTAGTGCTTAATATGCGATCTCCAACTTAGTTCCATTAAAATTAAATTCCTAAGGCCTTCAGCCAATTACATTCAGAAAATATTCTTGGTTGAAACCTCCAGAAGAATCTTGTATTTCAGTTTTCCCTAGACCTTGTGTCTTGCATTTAGAATGTGACGTTCAGCCTATCTAAAGTTAATCAAAGGAGGTCGATTAAAGTTTTTGTAATATTAGGTGTTGATAAATAAAGTTTGTATGTTGAGTGCAACTGACAGGAACACATTTTTGCGAATTCCCACAACCTAATCCGCTCTGTCCTGCTATCCCAGGCATTTCAAGCAGACAGTAACATATAAAATTATTTAAAGGAAATGTATAGAGATAATAGGTTTTGACACATTTTTGTTGAATTTACGGTTAAAAATAAAGTATACGTAACACACTGCCTATAGCAACCTACATATTACGTGTAAAAGATAAAATGTCTATATGAAAAAATAACTGTATGGAACAAAAGGCAGATCAATGACCAGCACCTTCTGTTGACTTGGCCGCCACGATGTCACGTAGGTGCGTATCGATCGCAAGAACTTAACCGCTGGAGGGCTTTACGTACATCGTAATACGTCTCCACAGAAAAGGTTTATACAACAGTAAATAAGATTATACTGTCTGGCCATACAGTTCATAAATAGATAGGATATAATCAGTTACAGGATTAGAGCGACGAATGTATGGAAGTAAGGAAAATATATACCGTTCTCTACATATATGAGCAACAAGGCTAGAAATAACAAGCGAGGTATTAAATGGTTATTGTTGATATAGCGAGGGTTGGAATCTCGACACATTACAGAGCCTGGGCTACCCTCAGGGTGCAATCTATGGTTTCGAAGCGCCTTTTGCTGTTGCCGTTTCCGTCCGTCTGTCTGCGTGCATGCCTGTCTGTCGGCAGGTAACTGTAATCCATCCGCCATCGCTGCCGCCACCACCGGCCTCCGTTTTAGTTCCTGTCGCACTTCGGCGACTCCTGTCTCCAGTGGACGCCACCTTCAATCATGGACACCTCCACTACCACCATCAACTACACCTCCCCTTTGCTTGCCCCCACAGTAACCTCAGGGAGTGCTTTCTCTGGGCATACCCCGTCTCATCTACCTCTCCTACTCACAGTCTCCTCCCCTTATATCTCCTCTTCATCCCTGTATCCCCACCTGAATGTTGCTCCTTCCCCTGCTCCTGCCCCTGCTCCTGCCCCCCTCACACGGTTGTCGCCCCCCCCCCTCCTTACCCACCCCACTACAACTACTCCTGCTTCCCCTGCCCGAGTAACCACCCACCACACAACAGTCGCCACCACAGAGCACCCCACCTCAATACCCAACACCACTGCCACACATGAGGGGAATGCCCCCCACCATCTCACCATCCATTGAGTCACTCATCCCTCCTCTCATGCCACACCCGCCAAAAAACCTTCCAAGCTCCTCGGTGGCGACCTCACCTCCACCCATTCCTCCAAGAAAACACCACTCATCCCCCTTTCCCCTGACACCGCCATGGATACCACCCCTCCTCCCACCTCCCCAGCCCCCACCCTGTACACCTTCATCCTTGCAAACCCTGATCCTAAATTCCTATATGCCCGCACCCTCATCTTTGAAATCCAGAAGTACATCCCCAGTGCACCCATTTACCCTACTTATACCTCACAGAAGCTCTATTTTCTTTTCATCAAGTCCTCCTCTCCCTCTTTCCATACTAATCTCCTCCAGCGTCTTCCCCACATTACTTATGGCCTCATGCGGTCCTCACCCCTTACCTTACTTCATCCTCTCCTCATCAGCCCTGCTGTGATCATAAAACTCAGCCCTGAGGTCACTGAGGTGGAGGTGTTGGTGGAACTAAACGCTCATCCCACCCTGGAAATCCTCTCAGCCCACCGTATTTACATGTCCTCTGGCCCTACCTTCCTCATGCGTCTCTTTACTATCTCATCCATCGATCACCTCCTCCCAGAGGGGGCCCTGATGTTCAACCACCGCCACCCTTTTGACCTGTCCCGTATCCCTCCTCAATCCTACCTCTGCCTTTGTTGTCCACCTGTACAACACCACCTCACCCAAAACTGCAAGAGCCCCATCGTAAATCCTCTCACTTCCTTAAACAGTATCCTGACCTTGCCTCTCCCCCTTCTGCAACACATGCAATGGACTCCACCCCACCTACCCTCCAACTGAAAAGCCAAACCCCCATCCCACCAACCTGAGCCCACTGTCCCTATTCAGCCCAACCACACACCGATCCACCCCAACAATGCCCTCTGCCCTCACCCTACAGCAGAAGACATCATCCAGTTCCTAATCATTGTCCTGCAGAACATCCAACCGTTCCAGAACCCCCACACCCTCCAGCAGATTCTCCTTGCTGCCCACACTGTTTTCCATTTGAATAACTACGCCACTTACTCCTTACCTTCACCCACCTAGACACCGTCATTTAAGCCCCTCTATATCCGCCATACTTCCTTCCACCTTCCCACTTCGTGGTGCGTCACCAGTATCGTCTCCTCTACCTCAACATTTGCTCCCTTCTTGCCAACAGTTTACTCTCCATGCAAACCCAATCCCAGCACCAGGTTGACTCCTTCATTATTAATGATACCTTCCTCCAACCTCCAGATATTGCCCGCACCTTTCCCAATCTAGTTCACCACACTGACAATCCCCTTCCCCTCTCCTGAAGTGGGGTCATTATTGGCCACCTCAAACGTCTCCCTGACCAGCCACCACTCCTCCTCTGTGACCCAACTGAAAATCTCCTCCTCAGCATCTTTTCTCTACCTCACCATCACCTGTGCCACTATCTAAATCTGTCTCCCAGCTCCTCTACCCTTTCTTCATTTCCCATGTTCACCTTACCTTCTTCACCTATGTGATTGCTGCTGACCTCAACATCCACAGCCGTGACCCTGCCACCCTTCCGGGGTGGCATCAGCTCCTTGTTCCACTCCTACAATACACCCATCCTGAGAGTAGCACCATCCCCGATGTTATTCTCGCTTCCCCCAATCTTCTTAGTTGTATCACCGTGGACATCCTGTGGCGCTGTTCTCTCTCGGCTTGATGGTGATGGGTTTACCAGTCAAGATGACGCGGAACGCGTCCGTCAATAACGACAACGCCAATCTGTAAGTATTAGGAAAAAATGCAAACTCCTCGTGTGGTTTGGTTATTTTCAGATAATCTATCTTGATAATAATGTCACTGTCTCGACGGAACAGCACGCCGGAATGTGTTCGCCGCCCTTGCTTGCAATGAAAGCAGTTGTCTGTCGATCTTCTTCGCTTATAAAGGTAGCGACTGCACCACTCGGTAACACGATGCCTCCATTGATCTGAAATAAACGTAAGTCCCTTGCGTGTTCGCGACAGACTTTTCAGTTTATGCGAACTTGCTGACTATAGCTCTTATGCCTGGTTTGAGAATGGTTATTCAAACTTGTAAAATAGTGTCTTGAATCATCCTTCCATCACCCAAGCCGAGGCCACATTATGAATTTTGTGACGATTTCAAGTTGTTAATTATTATTTCGTCTTCAAGGCGTCGCTACGTAGCATATTAAACAACTGCATGACGTAACTCCAGAGATAAAATACCCTTGACCAATGTTCAGGATGCGTCTTAATTTTGGTGTTAAGTTATTGGTGTTCACATTTAAATTATCATTAGTTCACTTGGCACTTTTATGTTACCCGAAGACTCACTCAATTTCACAAATACACTTTAAATGTCCATTTAATGGTGGAGGTGACGCGAAGAATTAAAGTTGAATTATAGTTTATTGTCTTTCGTAATTATTGTTTGTCCCTGCGCTAAGCACACACACCGATATGTTATTCAGAGAGTTATGTCCATTATCATCAGTAATCCTGACTTTGACGATAACCTCTTACAATATTACGAAATTGTAATATCTTCGTGAATGAGTTTATTTGTGGCCTCCTCAAGTCTAATAATCGAGTTTATGTCGGCGATCAGTCTCTTTCTGTGTCCTTTGATGTTCGTGACCATTACGTATCACGAAGGCGAATTCCAATCACAAAGTGGTAATCACACAATTTACTTTCCTGTCAAATACATCAAAATCCTGTTATTCGTCCAGACGGTGAAGAAAATCCTACTTTAGTCCAACTTCTGACTGATACTTCCAGTCTATATCGTAAAACTTTTTAACTTCAGATCGGTTTTAAAACAATCTAGTAGCGCTTAACATGCGTACTACTGATGCAGAATACATAAGGGAAGTGAAGTTAACATCTCAATTGCCGAATTACATTGTATTCACAGCGAACCTACCGCTCAATGCGGCTACAACGCCTGCCGATGTGGCCGAGCGGCTCTAGATGCTTCAGGCTTCAGTCTGGAACCGTGAGACCACTACGGTCGCAGTTCGAATCCAGCCTCGGGCATGGATGTGTGTTACGTCCTTACGTTAGTTAGGTTTAGGTAATTCTAAGTTCTAGGGGACTGATGACCTCAGATGACCCATAGTGCTCAGAGCCATTTTGCAGCTGCAACTCTCTTCTAGGATAAATGTTATCTTTGGTCGATTTGTGGTCTGGGCTTTAACCTTCGTAAATATCAATTTTTTAATTCTTTCTTTAAGGTTGCTTTTGAATCGTAAGGTTTTCTTTCATTCAGTCCTTTCTTTATGGTAAGCATTAGTATTTATATAACACTCCTGTTAATCAAACTGAGAAGAGTGTAAATTTTATTATCAGTAGCTGCTGTCACTGTCAGTAAGACTAATTTTGCTATTTCCTTTGCAACAAAAAGTGTGATTATTACGGGTTGTATATTTGGGGTGTTAAAATCCTCAATCCCATTAACAGTGACTACTTCCCTGTCCTTCTCACCGTCTCCTCTACCTGTGGCCCCCCTTTAGCTCCTCGCCGAGCAGCCGCTCCAAAATCCGTCCTCGACTACTGCCGCACTGACTGGGATACCCACCGGGAATCCATTGCCTCACAGATCGAAAGCCACTCCCTCACGTTTCACCGTCTTGCTGACATCACCCTTGCTTCTTCGTTCCTTCAGAAGACCATCACTGACGCTGTGGATGCCCATGTCCCTAACAAACTCATCCACTGTCACCACCCTATGCTTTCTCCGCAAGCAGTCCTTCTTCATCATGAATCCCACAGGCTCTGCCACTCCTTCCTACACACCCGTCACCGGGATACACTCATCTGCCACTGGCAATTACAGCAACACATTCGGAACCTCCTTACAGCAAAGAAACACCGGGACTCGCTCCATACCTGCACATACCTCAATGCCACCCTCCCTGTCAACTGCTCCAAGTACTGTACAGCGTTCCACCACCTTACTGGTAGCCCTCCCACCCTGCATTAACCTCTCCTCAAAGACGATCGCCCATTCCCTGACAACTTCAATAAGGCTACCCATTTTGCTTCCCACCTCTCCAAAGTCTTCTCCATTCCTGGCAATCCCCATTTTGATTACACCCTCTTCCCCACCATTCTTGACCACACAGATACCTCTATCCCACCACTCACCCCTAGCTTCCAGTACTTGGATCAGTAACCCTCCTCAGACATCAACACTCTCATCACCACACATGACATCACACTCGTCCTCTGCCCCAAATGCAACACCATCCCTGGTCATCATGGCATCACCTACCGCCTCCTCTAGGAATCCACCCCCCCAACCCCATCCTTCCTGGCTGTCCTCGTAACCATGTACAATGTCCTCCTCTAAACAGGCCATTACCCCGACATTCCCATGTCCTGCTGTCCCCTAAACCCAACAAACCCCCCTCTGATACTTCTTCCTATTGTCCCCTCTGCTTCACCTCCATGTTCAGTAAGGTCTTCAAGACCATCCTCTCCTCCCATATTCGCCGCCAAGTTAACCAGCACCACCTCCTTCCCCTTAGCCCATGTGACTTCTGGCCTTCCTTCTCAGCTGACAACCAGCTCCCTAACCTTACCAATCTTCTTTCCCTCCTACGTAACTCCCATTGCTCCTCTATCCTTGTTTTTCTTAACCCCCAGAGCACCGAAGACCATGTCTGGCATCCCAGGCTCCTCTTCAAACTCCAGACTTACGCTCTCCCTATTAGTTCCGTCTATCTTGTTACTTCATTCCACTCCTGTCGCCCCTCCCATTCCATTATCCACATTCCCACTCCTATACCTTCAATACCTCTGCTGGAAAACACCACCTTCCTAGCCCTTTGTCGTACCCTTCAACAGTCACAACGTGACATCCAAACACACCTTGACCAAATGGTTCAAATGGCTCTAAGCACTACAGGGCTTAACATCTGTGGTCATCAGTCCCCTAGAACTTAGAACTACTTAAACCTAACTAACCTAAGGACATCACACACATCCATTCCCGCGGCAGGATTCGAACCAGCGACTGTAGCAGTCCTGCGGCTCCGGACTGAGCGCCTAGAACCGCTAGACCACCGCGGCCGGCCACACCTTGACCAGTTCCCCACTTGGTGCAACCAGTGGTTCCTTTGTATCAACCCCTCCAAGACCCAGGGGGTCATCATTGGCCACACCACCCGCTCCTTCTGTTTCCATTTATGGCCTTCCTGTCCACCTCAATCCAACCCTCAAATACCTTGGCCTCACCCTTGGACGCCACCTCACCTGGATGCCCCATCTCCTTACAATCCAACACAAAGCCCACAACAGACTCCGCCTCCTGAAACTTCTGTCCAGCAAGACATGGGGACTGCATTCTTCCACCATCCTTCCCACCTACAAATGCTTGATCTGCCCCATCCTTTGTTATGCCAGTGTTGCTTGGATTTCTGCCTCCCCAGGTTCTATAACGCCCTCCAAATCCTCAAGTGCATTGCACCCTGCCTTGCCTTCCATAATCGTCTTCTGTCCCCCACATGCATCCTCTATAATCTCATCCCCTTCCCCACCATCTCTTTTTCCTTGAACACATTCACAGTCTTGTATCACTCACCAACGTGATCCTCCCCCCCTAACCTCCTGGTGTCCCCTTCCTCCCCATCCCCAGTCCATTGCCACGCCTTTCCAGTTGTGTCCTGCCCTCTTTCCATCCCCAGACCCTCCACCTCCTTTCCCAATGCAACTTCCAGCACCTACCCCTCCCGGATGATGAACTTCGTCCGGGCATCTACCCTTCCTAACAACTCTAACCCCACCTTCCTCCCGCCTCCTCCTCAGGGCTCCCTCTCCACCCTCTTCTTTCTCCTTAGTGGCTTTCCCCATCTCCCTCTCCCATGCTCCCCTTCAGTGTCTCTGCACTCCCTCCTGCCTTGTGTTCCTTTTTCATCTCTCATCCTGCCTTTCTCCTGCGCCTTGGTGCGCTTTCTGACCCTTTTTTTTCTCTTCTTCCCACCCCTCCAGCCCCCACCACATCTTCCTCCTCTCGTCTGCAGCCTCTAGTCCATCAGCAGGTCCCTACCAGAGGTTTTTTATTATTCATGAGTGCTCCCTCATTTCCAGTGTTTTTTTAAGTGTCATGCTCCGTGTGATTTTTATCCTGTGGCCGACTTTTAACTTGTGTTCGCCTCCAGTGTTTTTTTAAGTACGCTTTGATTTGCCAGATGTGTTCTTTTATCTTTATGTTGACTTTCTAACTGTACCCCAGTGCACGTTCCCATCTTAGTGTACATTTTAAATCCTATCATCTCTATTTACTGTGTTTTTTATGTCCCACTTTTTATCCCCCCTTTCTATGTGATGAAAAACGAATTGGCTGAAGAGTGGTGGACTGTGCCGCTGCCACCCCTCCCCTGCCCATATGGGGCAGTGGAATAAAATTACAATAAAGAAACAATAAAAAAAATTGTTATTGTAATACATTATCAAATGAAGTAAAGTCGGCTTTGGGCATGAGATCACTCTGTCCATTGAGTACCCTTGTGATCTCATGCTTTTTGGTCTTACAAATCTTCAGCTCCTCCAACAAATCGAGAGCACTACCCTCTACCACCTTGTGCAGAATACGCATACAACTCTTAATATTCCCTAAAGTGAGGCCAGTTTCTGCCATATGCATTCGAAATGCAGTTTTGTTATGTGCCAGCAAACGCTTCTTGAATCGTACTTTAAAAGAACGGCCAGTTTGATGGGTAAAATATTTGTCTTAAATCCACAAACCCCAGAACTATCGAATTTATCAGAACCATTACTTAATTTATGTTTGATACGGAATTTCAGAGTGTTGTTAACAGGGAAACCACAACTAACCCTAGATATCCTAAAGCATATTTTTATTTATTGGGATATTTTTCCGTAAAATTTCATTGGATTAGTTTTTAGTTTTTCTTTACTGAATTTTTCTAAGTAATTATGTGTCTGATTATCATTTATTTTCTGTTTTTTCATCCAGTTGTATGGGCGTATAACATCAGTAGTAGAAAAACCGTCGGCTAGAGCAATTTGCTTTAAGATACTAAGTTCTTGGCGTATTTCACTGTCAGCCAATGATAATCGCAAGAGTCAGTGGATCATTAGGGTGAAGAAGACCCTTTTATCCAGGCAGGTGGCATGAAGTGGTACCGACAACAGTATATGTACCTGTAGGCTTTCTGAAAATCTTAAATTTATGTCTGTTAACAGCTTTCTTAATAGCAAAGTGTAAACAGTTAATGGAGCTCGCTTATTGTATAGTATAAGCTGTTTTTAGTGCATGCTGCCTATGGCTGGAGCAAATGCGGTAACCCCTTTGTCGTCACCTGTAACAGTAGCAAGATGTCATCGACATAACGTTTATAATATGTAGTCTTGTCTTTTAGTTGTGGAACTTAGCGAAGAACGTTCATTCTAAATCGTTCATGAAATGTCTGCTAAGGTACCAACCAAACTGTTACCCATCCCAAGACCGTCTTTTTGTTGATATATTTTGCCATTGAAAGTAAAAAAGTTGTAAGTTAGTGCAAATTCTAAAAGTTCTGCCAATTCTGTGTATTCTTCAGTACTAATTTTGTTATCAGTTAGCAGATTACAATTAATGATCTGTATCGTTTCCTTTATTGGGACACTACTGTAGAGGTTGTTTTACATCTAGGGAAGCTAGTGTCGCATTATTTGGAATGTATATATCCTTAATCGCATTAGCAAGGTCACAACTGTTTTCCAAAACAACCTGCGATCCCAGTTGGGGGAGTACAAGATTCATCATTTTTAGCGACTTCTTTACGTAATCGTTAGGCAGAAATTGGAAACTGTCTATCTTTTTCCGTTGATCTATCTGGAACTTCTGCTTTAGGTCTTTGTGAAGTTCTACTATCTCATTTTCAGAAAGGAAACCCTTGGTTCTCCTAATGTATTCTTCTATATACACAAGGATCACGGTATTACTCTTATCTGCGTGAATGCCCATTGCGTTCTCTTTTTCTAACTTTGTATTAAGATTTTTAAGATACGACACTCTTGATTGATGGCAGTAGAAGAGTTACACAGACGGATAAAACTTTATTAACTTTAACGGCTGTGTCCGCAACTCCTAGTTCCGTCGTCTTAGCTGCTTCATACGCCATTTTAGTTTCAACAATGACTCTTGTAATGATTTGGTTATTAGCATTAGGAGTGATATTACGTTGTACAACTTTATTCAGCAAGTATTTTCATCCTCATTCAATTCGATAAGGTGCAAATGCACAGTATGAGTGATGACGTTTGCAGTTCTTACAAAATGGTGTTCTCACAAATCTATGTTAAGAAATGGGAAGAATCTATGTGTTCCCGATAACTTGGTCATCTCAATATGCAACTAATTCTACTAGCATTTCATCATTAAGAATATGTTCATTGCTCTACGTCGTTGAGATAATGCGCCAAGATATGAAATTTATTATAATACTTGCATATTCACACTAGTTACCAGCAGTAACGTGGCTCCTGTGTCCATATACGGCCGATGAGAAGTTGCTTTAAGTGTGACCTCAGACAAATTTTTTATTGCTTTAGTACCACCATTCGAAGTGACTTTAAGACGTCGTTCTTGAACGTGGATCATTAATCAGTAAGTGGGGCCGATGTAACAGTTAAGTGTCCTCGCATCGACCAGGTTTACGAAAAGTTTGGAAAGGGCGATTCACATACTGGGTCACCCAACCGGTTCCAGAAACAGACGCTGAGACCTTGCTGGCAACAGCTTGTAAAGATATGTTGTAGCTGTAGCCGTGGCAAAATGCAGGAGTGCGCTAGGTCCGAGCAACGTGGAGTAACAAAGCACTATTTGCTTGACAATGAACGGCAACTTGCAGTCTGACTCCAGAGACAGATCGCTGTATTGATTTCAGTTATATGAATTAATATTGTCTGAAAGAAAAAGTCAAAGATGCTAACAACAAATAAATGATCAAATAATTAAGCGCCAATCATTGCGTTACCTTCTGAATTATTTAATATACGTATGAAGATATCCAGAGCACTGAAGCTTCTTACATTTTCGTGGCGTTCTGTAGATTGTTAAAATATGAATATAATGATACAATGTATGTTAATTTTTATTAATTTTCAGAATACTATTTTTTCTAATATGCCTTATGTGCCATAAAAAAACTAAATAATGAACCTGTAACAGTTGAGTTCTCTGCACAATACAACCGTTTAGCGTAGTCAACATACATTTGTATATAGCGTGGAATCCGGGCACCAAAACAAATTTCGAAAAATTCGTGGGTTCACTTCTTGAGCCCCAAGCTTAGAAACCCACGCTTTACCTTTTTCTTGTGAACTATAATGCTTCTGTCTCCGTGAATCACGTCGTCACAATGTCCGCGATTGTCATCTGTGTGAAATGTTGTCGTCTGACCGTAACGCTCTTCACTCGCGATATTAGTTTCTGCGATACCAAACTTCATCACCCACCGCTGCACATTGCTGATGTACATTACAGCGTCCCCACGTACTTTTTTCATGATGGGTAAAAACGGCTTTGGAACCGTGAGCCAAGAAGCTAAATTTCCTTATGACACAGGAGGCATTACCTTTTTATCCACCCTCTAGATATCACATATCTGTAAAACGACCGAAGCTCTCCGTTTAGCGTTTTCCTACGTTTATGTATAGTGCGAGTGAGACTCTAGAGTTCTGGCAGTCCAGACATTCAAACGTAACACATTCTGTACTTCTTCGTTCAGAAAATCTATATGCTGTTCGAAACTGTTTGTAAAATAGCTGTCAACGATTAAAGATATTTTGCAAAGACGATAAGCAACCCGTTGCAATATACAGTATAAGTTTTTTGATTTGTCTCTCTCTGAGACGTTGCGGCGAAAGTCTAGGTACCCTATGGCCGCTTCCATGCTCTCCTAGTCAACCTGTGACAGTTTGTAGGCTCACTCTTGCCAATAAGTTTTAAACAGAGTTGGATCCGAGAGACGTAAGGTTGCTCGACCCGGGTCAGAGTCGCCAAGTTTCGTGACGAATCTCGATTTACTAAAAGTGGCTGCTAACAGGCAAGGGGTTGCCGTCAAATCATTCGTGTGACGCTCCTGCCACACGGCTTACTTTTCACTAATTAGACATAGTAAAGCTGTGATCAGCTGCGATGGCCGGCTGATACTTAGATGTGAAGTGTTAGTACAATTGGTAATCTTTGTGATCCTTACGAGCTTGAAACTCTTTGTCTTTATAATCAGAAGCATTATACACTCAATTTCGTCATTCTGTCCAGTAGCGTAGGTCCTTCTGTGTTTAGCAGGAAGTCATGCAAGCAAAATTTAATGAGTGTGATTGTTGACATCCTCGACTCGCCTTCCACGTGTATCTAGAAAGTCAAGTGCCTTTTGTCCTATTCTAAATTTGAAATCAATGGAGGTTACTTACTTGGGTCGTCTATTTGAATAATTACCTACACTTCTTGTGCAGTTTTTGTCTCATGTCATCTTGTACACACATATCGCAAGGCATATTTTTTCTGTTAATGATTGGTAACACAGCAGACGATGAAGTAGTTAGAGTTTCATATAGTTTACTTCCGTTAATCCGTTAATAATAATAAATATCCCGTTCTCAGTACCTAACTTTCGTGGTGTGAAGGTACGTATTGCCACTGAATGCTGAGTGCAGAATTGCTGTGACGGATTTTCAACAGTGTTTGTGATCATGTTCGACGAAATAACTTTCACAGACCTTGGCACTAATATTTTCCATCGAGCTATGTGATTATTTTAATAACTTAGAGAAGTGTTATCACCTTAGCCACTGTTACATCTGAAGTACTGTGATTACAAATAGCGGAAAAGATTACAGTTGCAGCGTGTTAAACTATATGTTGGTTACAATGACACTTATGTAATTTTTATAGGATCTCAGGCTCATTTTCGCAATGGTTGATGTTCGGTTATACAAGCTATGTCTGCATTTTATTAGTTGTCCCGTGTCTTGTAAGTGTAGGTTACTAAGTTACTATCTCATTCATTTGCAGAATAGTGTCACGAAATAGTTTTTTCAGTCATAAATTTGTTTATAACTAAGATTAGTTTCACTAAATCTGGGCTTAGAAATATTAGCTGCTTTGCAGTCCAATCTTCTAAAACCGCAACCAACTTGCAATGTTATATCAATTGCCTATCTCGATTTTGGGAAATAACTTGAGGCTCAATAGCTCATACAAAGACAATCCTTGCATGAAGAGCTACCATCGATATGGTTATGGCGTGACCAGTCGTACCCCTTGGTTCACTGGAACATTCGGAGCTGTGAGCTCCTGCTCCGGCAGGAGGCGTTGTCTTCCTTTACCCTTCGACAACACGAGATGAGGGCCATCGTTGTTCATGTTTCGCACTGATTAGTCGTATGCAGTAAAACCGCAACAATAAATACCATCGGTTTGAAAATGTTGATTAAACATGTGTTGAAAGTTTCCTGTTAAATGGGAGGGCATTAATGAGTGATTAATCGTTTTATTTTGGGACAATGTGAGGATTACTCTCGAAATCGTCATTCTTAGCCAACAGCATGCATTGATGGACTATATGTTATTAAAACAACCTGCAAAAGTAATAGTGTAATGTTTTAATTTTGAAAAGCCATTCAGTATTGGATGGGGAACTACGTGTAACAGCTAATATGATTATCGTTCGATCTAGCCATCGTTAGGAAGATTGCTACTTACGAACTCAGTAAACTAAGTAAATGGTATGAACTGTTAAACATTTCGAAGTAACCTTTTCACTTAAAACTGTAGGACTTCTATATGCGAAAGATATACGTTTACTTTTAGGTAACACATTCATGTTTTATACAAAGCGTGTAGTCTCCGTAACCCATTCCTTTTCACATCAAGTCACTGAAACGAAAATTATTAAGTTCAGAATCAGAAAAGTACTGTGTGTGTGTGTGTGTGGGGAGGGGGGGGGGGGGTGTAACTTATACAGTTTCCCATTCAGTGTCAATGCAAATAAACTTCAATTAGACTTCCTCAAGGAATTTGGAACAGAAAGATGAGTCAAACGAACTATTTTCATAAGTTCTATAGTAAGTTTTCGGATCTTTGTAATGGAACACAGAGAGAATTTCGTGTGCATCTAACGCATCTGTACCACTTGTGAGAAGTATATCCATGAGACTTATGGGCCATAGTTCAAGTTACTGCCATTAGTTTGCACCACAATCGTGAATCCGCTGTCACTGGTAATGGCGGGAAAAAAAAAGATGGAGGATGAACGGATATTTTTTTAAAAAGTCCGAAAATTCTAAAAAAGGCAAGATTGTGAGTAGCAGAAAATTAAAAAATCCTAGGTGAAAGAAAATCAGAGATTGTCAGTAAATCAAATATCCAAGATGACAGATCCAGCCAAGATGTCCTAGTGGGAAATTAAAGAGAATACAATATGGTGTAACTGGTCAATTGTGCTTTGTACCACACGGTCCCTCCTCCTCCTCTCTAGCCAGAGTGTAATATTAAAATGATGACCCAAAACGGCGCAAGATAGGTAGTAAAATACTACATAACCTCCACTTGACAGAGACATGTATTACTTCCATGAAAATCAAGGATATTTGCATTTGCATTTAATCAGAATAATATTAAAAGGATATGTAAATATGGCATTAAACATCATTATTTGTGTGATAAAATCAAAGACAGTTACATGCACATACTCACCTCTGTATTTAGCCAGTGTATTATTAAAATGATTAGTAAAAACGGTGGCAAGTTTCATTACTGCACTTGAATATCAGAGAGATTTTTGTGACACATATTCCTCTTAATTTAATGAGCAATGAGCATATAATCAAAAATGTTATTTACATTAAAAGGCAAACTGAACTGTGTAAGCACACACAAACACAAACAAACACACACACACATACATACACACACACACACACATACATACACACACACACACACACACACACACTCACATCCACGCGCACACACACATGGTATGGATGTCAGCTCAGGCCATTGGACCTTTGTTTTGTGAGAGAAACAGCGCAGTGCAGTAGGTGTCTCCTCACGTCTGAGCTGTCCCGATAAGAAGCAGCCAAGCCTGCTCTTCTAAGTGGGAGACAGTGTATGTGAATTCGCTAACCAGAAGATACCGCAAGTATGTCAAACGATGCAGACTGTTCGCAAGAAGATGAAGATTCATCAAATTTGTCGTGATAATCGGACATGAATTTGTTTCCGGCAGCTGCATGTGTGTAAGAACAATGAACAATTCCAGCTCTGATACCACGCTAAAAAAAATTTGAGTTGTTTGATAGCAGTAATAATTTGCTATTCCGCTTTCTTAATTTTCATCAGAACATCAGACTATAAGACACGTGAAGTAATGCAATGTGCAGGACCCTGTTGATATATCTTAACGAAAAGACGGCGAATGTTTTCGAACATGATGGTAAGGAGTAACATGTAACTCCTCACATATAAATCGGGATATTCTCAAAGTGTTTCACGCTCTAATACATTCCATGCATTTGAAGTTGTTTGGTACTCAGCCTCTGCTATTGTTCAGTCTGGTAATCCACTATTGAACTTTTTGATTTACGGCATCTGATCTTCCAGTAAACTCGATTGTTGCTGATATATTGATGTTGGAAGATTCCCATTTAATGAACTAAATTCTGGGTCATAAGTAAAATATGTCCACATTATTCAAATAATTAAGGGATTGCAGTCGAGTGACATCGTCGACAACCACCGATAATTCGACAGGTAACCGTCACGTAAGTCTCAAGACAAAACTTTGATATGACAGGGTGGTTACGTGTCGAAATAACGGCTATTGTCACCCGGCTATATTGGACGGAATCAGGGAGATGAGACCCAGGTTTAGCTTAACATCTTCTTTGTTATCGTCTGCCATCATTCGTTAACATATGTTCGCGATTAACAAATGCACGATGTAATAACTCAGATTGTGGAATACCATAGGCACTGTGTAGGGAGGTCAGTAGTCCAAACTGCAACTGGGCATCCTGTGCTTTGGAGCCCACTGGTAAAATAACAGTGGTATCTGTATTTTACACAGCTTTCCTGCTGCAAATATGGCACACCCTTGCCGAGCGAAGTGCTAATTCTCCTTCAGGATTCATTATCATTTTGTGTTTTGCTATAAAATGTTATTTATCGCCGATTGCATAGAGCGTTTTAGTGAATCATTCAGTACAGTCGTTGGCTCAGCACAATGTAAACTACGAATATCCATGGTCAAAGCCAAAGAGTATGTATTAGGTAATACTGAATTGTTTATGAAAATGCATCTGATCGAAGTAGGAGAAATGTGTCACTGCTACGACTGCTACTAATAGGGGAACTCGGGGCAGAACGGGATAGTGGGGCACAATGGGAAATTGCTCTTTTCTAGACTGGACAGTGCTGCAACCTGTTGTATGGGCATGTAACTATTTCTCCGAATGGAAGGGAACTCAGGGCAGCCATTTTAGTTTAGTGTGAAGTGCGAGATCTAAGTGAATTGTTGTTCGTCACGTTACCGCTTGCGTGTTCTAACGTTTGGTGAATTTCAACGAAAGGTGAGCTGTTAATTGTTAATTGTATACCCTAAAATGACACATTCCCTTAAAGTGCATGGCATTTGTTATACTTTAGTTATTTAATGCGTTTCAATACGTCAGTTATTAAACTTAATAAAAGTTGTTAACCTCAAAAGTGCTCTTGGGGAGGAACGGGACGGGGAGAATGGGATAGTGTTCCGTTCAACCCCGTCATTTTTTATGCAAGTAGAAAGTAAACTACATTCATTTTTCTTTCCCACTTGCTTTTCCAGGTGGTGTGAACGTACATGAAAAAGACTGATAGACAGCAATGAGACGTAAAAGCGATGGAAATGGCAGTTTCCGCCGTTTCATCTTCCCAAATGGCATTTTTTAAAGCATCTAAACAGTTCAACGTACCGAAATCAACATTGGGAAGATATGTACATAAAGCTACAAATAATCCTGACTACATAATTGACAAATGAGATGGGAAATTTAAAAAGGGTGTTCACTGTAGGACAAGAACATGAGCTGGTAACATATCTCAAATCAATGGAAAGCAGACTTTTTGATCTAACAATAATAGATGTCAGATCACTAGCCCTACCAACTAGCCGAAAGAAATGGCTTAGCACACAGATTTGACAAACAAACTTGTCTAGCTGGACAAGACTGGGTGAAAGGATTTATAACGAGGCATCCTACACCGTCTATTCGCAAGCCAGAAAATACTTCTGGTGCTTGAGCAATGGGATTCAACAATGTAACAGTTTCACAGTTTAACCTTATTCTCAATAATGTTATTGATAAGTACAAGCTGACTGGGAAAAAGGCAAGTAGGAGCAGTAACATCTTAAGAATGTGGAGTAACCGTCACAGCAGTCATCTGCATGTCTGTATCTGGGTTATACATGCCACCCATGCTTATCTATCCAAGGAAGAAGAAGAAACAAGAATTTGAGCTTGGATTGCCTCCAGGAGACTGGTATGAAGTTCACCCCTGGGGGTGGATCACTAGCGAATTATTTCTAGTGTGGTTTATAAAATTAGAGAGATTTTCTAAGGCCACGAAAGAATCACCTGTGCTTCTATTTGTTGATGGACATTCAACTCTCAGTAAGAACCTGGAGCTCCTTGATATGGCTAGAGACAATGGTGTACTCCCTCTTTATTTACCGCGACGTACTTTACATAAATTACAGCCCCTGGACGTAACGTTTTTCAAGCCCCTGAGGTGTTATTATAGTGAAGAGTCTGTAGGTGAATTTCTAAATCTCACACACACTTTTTTCAACTAGGAAATATACTGGTCACCAGTTTGAACTGTGCACCGTCAACTAAATGCGCTTCTAAGTTTCCTGAGAATGATATTATCGCTATTTGGGGCCGCGTTTTTACGTGCTGCAACGATGTCGACGGCTATAAATGGCTTTATGAGAACTGGAATATGGCCGTCTGACCTGAATGTGTTTCCACACGCAGACTACCTCCCATCAGCGCCAACAGACATTCAGTTCGAAAACTGCGAAAGTCTTACTTCACACTCTACAGATGGACAATCTAACACATTGATTACAGGCTCTCCAGTGTCTACTGAACCTGCCACTAATAGCCCTACGACTAAGACTGACCAAGGCTCAATCATTGACCCCCAGCCTGGATGTTCATAGATGCCAGACTCTCCCAACCAGCTATGTTTGCCGAACAACTCAGCTTTCCAGATATCGCCCGAGGCTGTCATTCCAGTGCCACTAATCTGTCAAAATACTCGGCGGACTACAAGACGGAAAGGAAAAGCCGTCGTATTAACACATTCTCCTTATAAGAAGGAACTGCAGAATGCTGTCGCACGTAAAGTAGGCCTACAGAAAGGAGGAGGGTGCACAAATATGAACAATGTCAGGACAGAGACGTCAAGTGCAATGCAACTTAAGGCAAAAATATCAAAATGTACACTCAAACAAAACCAAAACAGAGGACATGAAAGACCTTATCAAAAATAAAAGGAAGAAGAGGATGGAGAAAAGAGAATCACAGAGAGAGGATGCTGAGTGTCTCTACTGTGGGGACTTCTACTCCGTTTCTATTGAGGGCTGGGTCGCATGCCAGAGGTGTTTCAAGTGGGCACACAATTCATGTACTGGCATAGACAGTGAAGACGAAATACTGATATGTGACGGTTGTCAAAAGGACTAGCAGTTAGTCGTTTGGTGGTTATTAAGCATTGTACGTTTTTCAGGATGACATTAAAATATTTTCTTATTTTGAAGAATGAATTGTTTAAATTACACATTCCTTAGTCTGAATTGCCTTTTATGCAACATTATTTCACAGTTTAATACGACATTCGTAATTCAAATTCAACATTTATGCAATAATTCAAGAAAAAATTACGTTATCCCATTCTGCTCCGTGAGTGGGGCGGAACGGGAAACAGGCAAGACTTTCATTGAAAAATTGTAAAAAATGCAAAATGTGTTCTTTTTAGTGATTTTAAAATAAGGCACATTAGGTTTCACTTAAAGGTGTTTTTTCTAGCTCTAAGAAGTGTTTCCTTGTGTTTCCTTACTTTATAAAAATTGTTAAACATTAAGTATCCCGTTCCGCCCCGAGTTCCCCTAACTGTTTCTGACCCGTATAAGCATAAACTATGAAATAGAGTTTCAGTTTGTATCTGAATTCCTAAATCTCACACACACTTTTTCCAACTAGGAAATGTACAGGTCACCAGTTTGAACTGGGCACCCTCAACTAAATACGCGTCTAAAGTTTCCTGGGAATGAAATTATCACTGACAACACTCACACCTCAAGATGGACTCACGATGATCAGTAATGACGTAATTTTCTAACCTCTATAGGCTTCTTATTCAATAACGGTATAAATGTGTATTAGGAACCTGCAACATTAATACATTTACGTGTTACTCATGGCGGTGTTTCATGATATGCATTGGTAAATTCAGAATTCCTTGACTTCTTCTTGTCTTAAAGATCACCCATTCTTAAAAAACATTCTGTGCTGTAGACGTATAGAGTAACGTCTCGAATCTATTTTTCGAAAGTGTAAACATGCTTGTGATCTGTGGTATCGTGAAGTTTAATTTCCTTATATATGAAACATAGACATAAATTCAGCATATTTCTATACGGAATAGAAACCCGTTAAAACTGACCACTGAAAAACGAGCATTGTCATTTGACTGAATGTTTATTACTGGATATTTATTTTTTACAGCTGTGGGAAGTTTCATTGAGACTCCCGCTTAACACACCTTATTTTCCTTAATGTTAACGCACAACTGAATATTGCCTTCAATTCTCAGCTGAAATTTCTCTCTCGAAAGCCTCGTTTTCGTAATATCTTTAAGATACTAGTTACTACTAATTTTGTATGGAGATACATCTTACAGACTAGCAAAAAATTGCATTTCGTAGGGTGGTTAATCAGAGGAACTTTGCTATCGAAAATGTAAGGCACCCTCTTTAAATGAAAACTTTTAATCCATCACACCAGCACATATATGACTTCCCAGTACATTCTCGACGGGACTCTAAAGTGTCTAATTTAACATGTTTAGCGCTCGTTCTTCCATTATAATAATATTATTAGTTTAGTCAGTTAAGTTCAGCATGCCAAGGTGAACACTGGGGTCTTCTTCTTATACTCTGGTGGACTGTCTCCTGGTACTGCTGTTTTCATGTTCTCCACTGTTGCTTGTAAATTCTATAACAATAAATGAGAAAAAGCACGTCTCAGTTGCGTTCAGAGACCTAAAACGTATATGATAAGTGTTTGAGTGAGAGACTTCGTATTGAGAAGGAGACATTATTTTTGATGTGTGTCAAATTTCCGGGAAGCAACTCTGCTCTCACTGCAACTGCTTTTGCAGAAACTCCGTTGCTGTTTTTAGATTCAGCACTATTGAACTAGGAACATGTCTGATTGACACTCCTAGAAATGAAATATGTATGGCAGCTGTCTGAATGATAGATTTCCTAAGCAGAAGAAGACCTACATTATTTTGACGCACGTGTCGAATTTTCGGGAAGCGACTCTGCTCTCGCTATGGTCGTTTACCTGCAATGATGCAGCGTCAATGCCGTCCACGTGTAGAAAATTTACTTTTATAGTCAAACTTTCCTGCTGAGTCAGCAGGGGAAGCACCTGTGCATGCGCATCCTGGTAATTTTCCTATCTGCTGTGAGACGTCTAGCCATTGAATTTCCCACGAACTTCCAGTTTCTAGTTCACCTCTTCCCTTATATTTTTCCTAGGAAAGGGAAACAGATACGCCTGCCCTTTCATCAGTTTTCCCTTCCTCGTTGCTAAGAAACATAATCTCGAGAGCATCTGTGTCGTACCGTTCTCTGTACTCAGCGATAAGGAGACAGCGTTGTGCATAAATATTAAAATTAATTGCGCAAACCAGATGAACCCAGTTTCACAAATCAATATTGATTTGTATTGTATACAAATCACATGAAATCCGACGCCCATACATTACACAAAGAATTCCACAATTCAAGGTTAACTCAGTGTTCGTGTCTGGACACCAGATACTTTGAGTCCTAATGAGTCAAAGCTTGCACATGCACATTCTTATGTCATGTGAAAAACCTTGAATTTTCCCACGAAGTGTGGCCCAAAAGCATATGTGCCTTCTTGTAGTATCTTGTCATATCTGCTCAGCGAGAAGGAGGCAGCATTCCGAGTTGGATTTTAAAAATAATCATGATGAACTGGAAAATGCAGTCTCAATACATCAACACTTAATTGTATTACTTACAAACCTTATAATATCCAACACCCATACATTAGGCAAATTATTCTTGAAGGGAAGGACGGTGGGGGATTTCGGGGAGGGGGAAGCCGATTCCCTGAAATTTGCCAATTCCTGCTGAATCGGGAATGTGCTTTCTTCTGTAGTGTGAAAAACCTTAAACTTTCCCACCAAGTGTTTCCTGACATGCCAGTCCTCCTCTTCGTCTTCCTCACTTCCAAGAAATTTGATCTTTAAAGCATATGTACCATCACGTTATCTCCACCTAGGAAGAAACTGGCGATTTTCGTTAAACGTTAAAAATAATGGTGGTCAAACGGGTCAAACCAGTTTCAAATCATAAATATTTATTGATATTACATATAAACCGCACGAAATGCATCACCTGTATATTAAATAAAGAATTTCAGAGAGCGAATCTCACTCAGCGTCACGACTGTAAAAAGAGTTTAGCTACATGAGCCGAGAGTTCTCTCAGAAGGTGAGCTCGAACGAAATGCCTTCAGTTCACATTCGTAGTATTCCACTGTTTTCAGGAATTTCACATCGTCAGCAGTAGAGAAAGCTTTTGTCTGGATGTTTTCTATTTCTGTTGTCAACATGAATGGGAAAAAATGTATATTGTTGACAACAAAATTTCCGAAGTACCCAAATGTTTCAACTTGAGATGTGACAAAAATTAACTTTCCTTCAACGGAGACTAGCGCTAATATACACTTGTTGTACTGAATAAAAAATACCCGAAAGGCGGTATTATTCTTACGTGGTGGTGGTGGTGTGTTGGGGCTTATGGGTGCTCAACATCGAGGTCATCAGCGCCCTGACACACATTAAAAGGAACGAATGTGGACAGACCTAAGAAAACTAAAGCACACACTCAAAGAAAGCAGGAAAAGATGGAAAATGCTACATAAGAAAGTAAAACCTAAGGAAAGGGGAAACATAGCAACAAGAATGTCACAGGAAATTGTTATTGGCTAGCCACTTACATAAAATATGGGCGAGCTTGTCACACAGTGAGCAAATTAAAGTCCTCTCCCTAAAATCTTTGTAAAAACGGTTGACAGGGCACAGAACTTTAAAACTTTAACCACACTCGTCCGAGTGTTGCCTGAAAGAGACGGCAGGTCCGCTGGCAAGTCAGCCGCGACCCGCTGGTCAGAAAATAAAATGCAATCCAATAAAAGGTGGCGCACAGTGACCTGGACGCCGCAAGCACCACACATCGGAGGGTCCTCTCGCCGGAGCAGGAAGCCATGCGTCATAGGGCTGTGGCCTATTCGAAGCCGAGTGAGGAGAACCTCGATGGGGCTGAAAGGAAGTACACCACACACGCGTTGTGGGCTGAGCTGTAAACAGGTGTACCTCAGCGCGAAGTCTTGAGATAGCGCTCAGCTGGGGAACCATATCTTGATCGCTGGGGGCCTATTGGCTCAGTGTCCTAACACGCACGGCGACTTGCATAATTATGACGCATGTTAGATGACTGGGAAAAAAGTTTATTTCAAAACTTGGGTACAGAGGTGCAACGCCTGTCTGTTCCCTGTTGCAAACATTGAAAACAGACATCCCAAATTGAGTTTGCGGAATAATTCAGAGACTGGGTAATGTCTATTGCATGCGTGGAAACATCAAGATATAAAACTTTCTGAGTAATGTTTAGTAAGCACATTTTATTGGTCGACTGACTTTGGTGGTGGTTTATAAAAGCAGGAAGATTACTTGTAGTAGCTTCGTCATTGTAAGTGACGTTTTCATCATCTCGGGTATTCAGCATGCAAACTGCCCCACCCAGTAGTATGCACGGTAGTAGTGGTCAACTACTAAAGTGATCATGTGCGTTATATGCAGGTTTATTACAAAAGATTGAAGCGATGTCACAGCTCTACTATAACTTTATTATTTGAGATATTTTCACAATGTTTTGCACACACATACAAAGGCTCAGAAAGTTTTTTTACGCATTCACAAATGTTCGATATGTGCCCCTTTAGTGATTCGGCAGACATCCAGCCAATAATCAAGTTTCTCCGACACTCGGCGCAGCATGTACCCAATCAATGAGTTCGAAAGCATCGTTGATGCTTTAAACTGCGCATATCATCGCCGAATGGAGTTAGCAGTAGGTGGATCTTTGTTGAACTTCGTCCTGAAGTGTCGTTTCACTGTTATGACTGACTGATGTGAGTGCATTTCAGGCACGACATACGCTTTCTCGGCTCCTGTCGCCATTTTGTCTCACTACGCTCTCGAGCGCTCTGGCGGCAGAAACCTGAAGTGCGGCTTCAGCCGAACAAAACGTATCTGTAGTGTGTCGTGACCATATGTCAATGAATGGAGCTACAGTGAATTTATGAAATCGCTTCAATCATTTGTAATAGCCCTGTACATATATATATATATGCACATAAAAAAGGTTTTGCATCATCCCGGTTCCCAGAACTTCTGAAGATAGACGTTGATTGTGGATATTGTATCACGGACCAGTCCCTTTGATTGTTCAGAGATGTCACTAAATCCACCCAAAGATGTAAGCAACCATGCATGAGCAGTGAATAACAGACAGAGGGGTCGGACAGTCAATCAGTTCCAGCCATTCCACCAGGAAGCAGGTACACGTCTCATGTTGTCTGTAGTTCAACCATGCTTAGACTGTCAATGCTGCGGTTCAATGACGTCCGTATAGTTTGTGCCAGGAAGGGCTCTCAACAAGGGAAGGGTCCAGGCGTCATAGAGTGAACCAAAGCGATGTTGTTCGGACATGGGGGAGATACAGAAATACAGGGACTGTCGATGACATGTCTCACCCAGGCCGCCCAAGGGCTACTACTGCATTGGATGACTGCACCCCAGGGATTATGACTCGGATGAGCAATGACAGCCACGCCACCATGTTGAATAACACTTTTCCTGCAGCCACAGGACGTCGTGTTACAACTTAGACTGTGCGCAATAGCTTGCATGATACGCAACTTCACTCCCAACGAGCATGGTGAGGTCCACGTTTGCAACTACGACACCATGCACTGCGGTACAGATGGGCCCAACAATAAGCCGAACAGACCGCTCAGGATTGGCATTATGTTCTCTTTACTGATGAGTGTCGCATATGCCTTCAACCAGACAATCGTAGGAGACGTGTTTAGAGGCAACAGTGTCAGGCTGAGCGCCATACACACACTGTCTAACGTGTGCATCAAGGTGGAGGTTCCCTGGTGTTTTGAGGTGGCATTACGTGGGGCCAACGTATGCCACTAGTGGTCATGGAACGCGCCGAAATGGCTGTTTTTTTTTTTTTTTTTTTTTTTTTTTTTGTCATCTGTCTACTGACTGGTGATGCGGCCCGCTACGAATTCCTTTCCTGTGCTAACCTCTTCAGCTCAAAGTAGCACTTGCAACCTACGTCCTCAATTATTTGCTTGACGTATTCCAATCTCTGCCTTCCTCTACAGTTTTTGCCCACTAAAGCTCCCTCTAGTACCATGGAAGTCATACCCTCATGTCTTAGCAGATGTCCTATCATCCTATCCCTTCTCCTTATCAGTGTTTTCCACATATTCCTTTCCTCTCCGATTTTGCGTAGAACCTCCTCATTCCTAACCCTATCCGTCCACCTAATTTTCAGCAATCGTCTACAGCACCACATCTCAAATGCTTCGATTCTCCTCTGTTCCGGGTTTCCCACAGTCCATGTTTCACTACCATACAATGCTGTACTCCAGACGTACATCGTCAGAAATTTCTTCCTCAAATTAAGGCCGGTATTTGATATTGGTAGACTCCTCTTGGCCAGAAATACCTTTTTTGCCATAGCTAGTCTGCTTTTGATGTCCTCCTTGCTCCGTCCGTCATTGGTTATTTTACTGCCTAGGTAGCAGAATTCCTTAACTTCATTGACTTCGTGATCATCAATCCTGATGTTAAGTTTCTCGCTGTTCTCATTTCTACTACTTCTCATTACCTTCGTCTTTCTCCGATTTACTCTCAAACCATACTGTGTACTCATTAGACTGTTCATTCCGAGCAGCAGATCATTTAACTCTTCTTCACTTTCACTCAGGATAGCAATGTCATCAGCGAATCGTATCATTGATATCTTTTCACCTCGTATTTTAATTCCACTCCTGAACATTTCTTTTATTTCCATCATTGCTTCCTCAATGTACAGATTGAAGAGTAGGGGCGAAAGGCTACAGCCTTGTCTTACACCCTTCTCAATACGAGCACTTCGTTCTTGATCGTCCACTCTTATTATCCCCTCTTGGTTGTTGTACATATTGTATATGACCCGTCTCTCCCTATACCTTACCCCTAATTTATGCAGAATCTCGAACAGCTTGCACCATTTTATATTGTTGAACGATTTTTCCAGGTCGACAAATCCTATGAAAGTGTCTTGATTTTTCTTCAGCCTCGCTTCCATTATTAGGCGTAACGTCAGAATTGCCTCTCTCGTCCCTTTACTTTTCCTTAAGCCAAACCAATCGTCACCTAGCGCATTCTCAATTTTCTTTTCCATTCTTCTGTATATTATTCTTGTAAGCAGCTTCGATGCATGAGCTGTTAAGCTGATTGTTCGATGGTTCTCGCACTTGTCAACTCTTGCCGTCCTCGGAATGTGTGGATGATGCTTTTCTGAAAGTCAGATGGTATATCGCCAGACTCATATATTCTACACACCAACGTGAATAGTCGTTTTGTTGGCAGTTCCCCCAATGATTTTAGAAATTCTGATGGAATGTTATCTATCCCTTCTGCCTTATTTGATCGTAAGTCCTCCAAAGCTCTTTTAAATTCCGATTCTAATACTGGATCCCCTATCTCTTCTAAATCGACTATCACATCAGACAAATCTTCACCCTCATAGAGGCTTTCAATGTATTCTTTCCACCTATCTGCTCTCTCCTCTGCATTTAACAGTGGAATTCCCGTTGCACTCTTAATATTACCACCGTTGCTTTTAATGTCACCAAAGGTTGTTTTGACTTTCCTGTACGCCGAGTCTGTCCTTCCGACAATCATATCTTTTTCGATGTCTTCACATTTTTCCAGCAGCCATTTCGGCTTAGCTTTCCTGCACTTCCTATCTGTTTCATTCCTCAGCGGCTTGTATTTATGTATTCCTGATTTTCCCATAGCATGTTTGTACTTCCTCCTTTCATGAATCAACTGAAGTATTTCTTTTGTTACCCGTGGTTTCTTCGCAGCCTTCTTTGTACCTATGTTTTCCTTCCCAACTTCTGTGATGGCCCTTTTTAGAGATGTCCATTCCTCTTCAACTGTACTGCCTACTGAGCTATTCCTTATTGCTGTATCTATAGCGTTAGAGAACTTCGAACGTATTTCGTCATTCCTTAATACTTCCGTATCCCACTTCTCTGCGTATTGATTCTTCCTGACTAATGTCTTGAACTTCAGCCTACCCCGCATCACTACTATATTGTGATCTGAGTCTATATCTGATCCTGGGTATGCCTTACAATCCAGTATCTGACTTCGGAATCTCTGCCTGACCATGATGTCATCTAATTGAAATCTTCCCGTATCTCCCGGCCTTTTCCAAGTATACCTCCTCCTCTTGTGATTCTTGAACAGGGTATTCGCTATTACTAGCTGAAACTTGTTACAGAACTCAATTAGTCTTTCTCCTCTTTCATTCCTTGTCCCAAGCCCATTTTCTCCTCTAACCTTTTCTTCTACACCTTCCGCTACAACTGCATTCAAGTAGCCCATGACTATTAGATTTTCGTCCCCCTTTACATACTACATTACCCTTTCAATATCCTCATACACTTTCTCTATCTGTTCATCTTCAGCTTGCGACGTCGGCATGTATACCTGAAATATCATTGTCGGTGTTGGTCTGCTGTCGATTCTGATTAGAACAACCCGGTCACTGAACTGTTCACAGTAGCACACCCTCTGCCCTACCATCCTATTTATAACGAATCCTACACCTGTTATACCATTTTCTGCTGCTGTTGACATTACCCGATACTCATCTGACCAGATATCCTTTTCTTCCTTCCACTTCACTTCACTGACCCCTACTGTACCTAGATTGAGCCTTTGCATTTCCCTTTTCAGATTTTCTAGTTTCCCTACCACGTTCAAGCATCTGACATTCCACGCCCCGACTCGTATAACGTTATCCTTTCGTAGATTATTCAATCTTTTTCTCATGGTAACCTCCCCCTAGGCATTCCCCTCCCGGTGATCCGAATGGGGGACTATTTCGGATTCATTTGCCAATGGAGAGATCATCATGACACTTCTTCAATTACAGGCCATATTTCCTGTGGATACACGTTACGTGTCTTTAATGCAGTGATTTCCATTGCCTTCTGCATCCTCATGCCGTTGATCATTGCTGATTCTTCCGCCTTTAGGGGCAATTTCCCACCCCTAGGACAAGAGAGCGCTCTGAATCTCTATCCGCTCCTCCGCTCTTTTTGACAAGGCCGTTGGCAGGATGAGGCTGACTTATTATGCCGGAAGTCTTCTGCTGCCAATGCTGATTGTTTATCAAAATTTAGACAGCGGCGGGGATCGAACCCGGGGATGAAGAAGTTTTGATTATGAATCAAAGACGCTACCCCTAGACCACGGGTACCTAGGTACGATAAGGGAATGCCTTCCTCTGACCGATAGTGCAACCATGTTTGTTGTTGTTGTGGTCTTCAGTCCTGAGACTGGTTTTATGCAGTTCTCCATGCTACTCTATCCTGTGCAAGCTTCTTGATCTCCTAGTACCTACTGCAACCTACATCCTTCCGAATCTGTTTTGTGTATTCATCTCTTGGTCTCCCTCTACGATTTTTACCCTCCACGTTGCCCTCCAATGCTAAATTGGTGATCCCTTGATGTCTCAGAACATGTCCTACCAACCGATCCCTTCATCTAGTCAAGTTGTGCCACAAACTTCTCTTCTCCCCAATGCTATTCAATACCTCCTCATTAGTTGTGTGATCTGCCCATCTAATTTTCAGCATTGTTCTATAGCACCACATTTCGAAAGCTTCTATTCTCTTCTTGTCCAAACTAGTTTCGTCCATGTTTCACTTCCATACATGGCTACGCTCCATACAAATACTTTCGGAAACGACTTCCTGACACTTAAATCTATACTCAATGTTAACAAATTTCTCCTTTCTTAGAAGCGCTTTCCTTCTCATTGCCAGTCTACATTTCATATCCTCTCTACTTCTACCATCATCAGTAGTTTTGCTCCCCAAATAGCATAACTTCTTTACCACTTTAAGTGTCTCATTTCCTAATCTAATTCCGTCAGCATCACCCGACTTAATTCGACTACATTCCATTATCCTCGTTTTGCTTTAGTTGATGTTCATCTTATACCTCCATTTCATGACACTGTCCATTCTGTTCAACTGCTCTTCCAAGTCCTTTGTTGTCTCTGACACAATTACAATGTCATCGGCGAACCTCAAAGTTTTTATTTCTTCTCCATGCATTTTAATACCTACTCCAAATTTTTCTTTTTTTTCCGTCACTGCTTGCTCATGATACAGATTGAATAACATCGGGGATAGGCTACAAGCCTATTTCACTCCCTTCCCAACCACTGCTTCGCGTTCATGCCCCTCGACTCTTATAACAGCCATCTGGTTTCTGTACAAATTGTAAATAGCCTTTCGCTCCCTGTATTTTACCCCCGCCACCTTCAGAATTTGAAAGAGAGTATTCCACTCAACATTGTCAAAAGCTTTCTCTAAGTCTACAAATGCTAGGAACGTAGGTTTGCCTTTCCTTAATCTAGCTTCTAAGATCAGTCGTAGGGTCAGTATTGCCTCACGTGTTCCAATATTTCTACTGAACCCAAACTGATCTTCCCCCAGGTCGGCTTCTACCAGTTTTTCCATTCGTCTGTGGGGAATTCGCGTTAGTATTTTACATTCGTGACTTATTAAACTGCCTGTTCGGTAATTTTCACATCTGTCAGCACCTGCTTTCTTTGGGATTGGAATTATTATATTCTTGTTGAAGTGTGAGGGTATTTCGACTGTCTCGTACATCTACCTGATGGTAGCGTTTTGTCAGGACTGGCTCTCCCAAAGTCAACAGTAGTTCTAATGGAGTGTTGTCTACTCCCGGGGCCTTGTTTCGACTCAGGTCTATCAGTGCTCAGTCAAACTCTCCACGCTGTATCGTATCTCCCATTTCATCTTCATCCACATCCTCTTCCATTCCCATAATATTGTCATCAATTACATTACTCTTGTATAGACCCCCTATATACTCCCTCCACCTTTCTGCTTTCCCTTCTTTGCTTAGAACTGGGTTTCCATCTGAGCTATTGATATTCATACAAGTGGTTCTCTTTTCTCCAAAGGTCTCTTCAATTTTGCTGTAGGCAGTATGTATCTTATCCCTAGTGAGACAAGCCTCTATATCTTTAAATTTGTCGTCTAGCCATCCCTGCTTAGCCATTTTGCACTTCCTGTCTATCTCATTTTTGAGACGTTTGTATTCCATTTTGCCTGCTTCATTTACTGCATTTTTATATTTTCTCCTTTCATCAATTAATTTTAATATTTCTTCTGTTACCCAAGGAATTCTACTAGCCCTCATCTTTTTACCTACTAGGTCCTCTGCTGCCTTCACTACTTCATCTCTCAAAGCTCCCCATTCTTCCTCTACTGTATTTCTTTCCCCCATTACTGTCAATTTTTCCTTTATGCTCTCCCTGAAAGTCTGTACATCCTCTGGTTTAGTCAGTTTATCCAGGTCCCATCTCCGTAAATTCTCACCATTTTGCAGTTTCTTCAGTTTTAATCTACAGTCCATAACCAATAGATTGTGATCAGAGTCCACATCTGCCCCTGGAAATGTCTTACAATTTAAAACCGGGTTCCTAAATATCTGTATTACCATTATGTAATCTACCTGAAACCTGTTAGTATCTCCAGGCTTCTTCCATGTATACAACCTCCTTTTATGATTCTTGAACCAAGTGTTACCTATAATTAAGTTATGCTCTGTGCAAAATTCAACCCAGCGGCTTCCTCTTTCATATCTTAGCCCCAATCCATATTCACCTACTACGTATCCTTCTCTCCCTTATCCTACTACCGAATTCCAGTCACCCAAGACTATTAAATTTTCGTCTCCCTTCACTATCTGAATAATTTCTTTTATTTCATCTTACATTTCTTCAATTTCTTCGTCATCTGCAAAGCTATTTGGCATATAAACTTGTACTACTGTAGTAGACGTGGGCTTCGTGTCTATCTTGGCCACAATAATGCGTTCACTATGCTGTTTCTAGTAGCTTACCCACATTCCCATTTTTTTATTCATTATTAAACTGACTCCTGCATTACCCCTATTTGATTCTGTACTTATAGCCCTGTATACGCCTGACCAAACGTCTTGTTCCTCCTGTCATCGAACTTCACTAATTCCTACTATATCTAACTTCAACCTATCCATTTCCCTTTTTAAATTTTCTAACCTTCCTGCTCGATTAAAGGATCTGACATTCCATGCTCCGATCCGTAGAACAGCAGTTTTCTTTCTCCTGATAACGACGTCCTCCTGAGTAGTCCCCAACCGGAGTTGCGAATGGGGGGCTATTTTACCTCCGGAATATTTTACCCAAGGGGACGCCATCATCATTAAACCATACAGTAAAGATGCATGCCCTCGGGAAAAATTACAGCTGTAGTTTCCCCTTGCTTTCAGCCGTTCGCAGCACCAGCACAGCAAGGCCGTTTTGGTTAGTGTTACAAGGCCAGTCCAGTCAATCATTCAGACTGTTGCCCCTGCAACTACTGAAAAGACTGCTGCCCTTCTTCAGGAACCACACGTTTGTCTGGCCTCTCAACAGATACCCCTCCATTGTGGTTGCACCTACGGTACGGCTATCTGTATCGCTGAGGCACGCAAGCCTCCCCACCAACGGCAAGGTCCATGGTTCATGAAGGGGGAGTGCAACCATATCGGCAGCATATTGGTGAGGCATTGGTCTTCACGGACGTCAATTCGCGTCCCCACCGTGCAGATCTTGTGAATGACTTCCTTCGTGATAACGACATCGTTCGACTAGAGTGGCTAGCCTGTTCACCAGACATAAACCCTATCGAACACGCCTGGATGCCTTGGATGTATTGAAAAGGGCTGTTTATGGCGGACGTTATCCACAAACCACTCTGAGGGATCTACGCCGAAACACCGTTGGGGAGTGGGACAGTCTGGACCAACAGTGCCTTGATTAACTTGTGGAGAGTATGCCACAATGAATACAGGCATGCATCAAAGCAAGAGGACATGCTACTGGACAACCGTCTCTGAAGGTCTCGGTGTATGGTGGTAGAACATGCAATGTGTGGTTTTCATGTGCAATAAACAGGGAGAAACTCCCGCCAAAAAAAGGTAAATATCAGTTCAAATTTTTCAGTTCGACATTGCTTTAAATCTGCTTTCCCGTTTGTCTGAATTACTGTAGTCGTTTTGTTTGTATGGTGTGAAAGAATTTCTTATCCTCCAATAGGCATATAAAATTGATTCTAAAGCTGTAAAGTAGTCATTTCTACCGGACAGAGGTTCAGAACCCTTTCTTGTCCATTTGGTGAGAGACTGTCACTGAAGGCGGAAGAATCAGCAATGATTAAAGACATTAGATTGCGGAAGGCAATAGAAACCACAGCATTAAAGGCACTTAATGTGTAGCAGCCTGTCATTTTGCGAGTTATCGATAAAGTGACATGATGATTTCACCAATGGCAAAAGCTTCTGGATTATTACCATTCGGACCTCCGAGAGGGGACTCCAAAGCGGGAGGTGTCCTGAATAACACTATGCGAGTAGTAATATGGAACGTCAAAAGTTTTAAATAATTAGGAAAGCAAGAAAATCTTAGGGAAATGCAAATTCTGGTCAGCCCATATCGCAAGAAGATGGTAAAGAGATAGAGAATATGTATAAGGATGTTGAAAGGGTGAGTCAATTAGTAAAGGGGGATATACATCGAATCATGGGGAACTGGAGCGTGGTTGTATAGGAAGAAACAGAAGGAAGGCTACAGGAGTATATGTACTTGGTAGTATAAATGCGAGAAAGGCAATACAATTCATAGAGTAATAGCGAATACTTTGTTCAAGAAATACAAGAGGGGAAGGAATTCCTGGAGACGCGGAATGTTCCATCTGGGTCACATCATTGTCAGATATCACATATTGCATCGTAAGGCGTACCAATGTGCTGATATAGGCTCAAATCATAATGTAGTAATGATGAAGGGTAGACCGAAAATTTAAGAGAGTCGTCCGGAAGAATCAGTGTGAAAGGGAGTGTTACAGGATGAACTGAGGAGAGTCGTGGCGCGTGTGAAGTTCACTGAATATGTGAATGCTGGATAATGAGGCTGAAGTGGAGTGGGCTGCTATAAAAAGGGCAGTCAAAAATGCTGTGCAGGAAAACATAAGTAAAGAAAGGTAACTACGAAGAAAACTTATAGAAGAGATGGTCATCAACGACCGAAGAAAGTGGAAAATTTTTCAGGAAAAGACAGGAACACAGGATTGTAAATCCTATAGAAATGAAATAAATAGGAAGTGCATTGCAGCCAGAGCGAGATGCCACCGGAAAAGATGTGGATAAATCGAAAAATTGTTGCAACGACATAGTCAGTATAAAGAAAAGTAAAAAGAAGATTCGGTGAAATTAAAGTCAAGGCTGGCAATGGGAATTACACTGCTATAATCAGAGTAGAGATGCAAAGACTACATTGAAGGGCTCTTTGTGGGAGAAGACTCGTTTGGCGACGTGTTATTAGAAAAGTTGGAGCCAATGTTGAGGACATAAGGATTCAATATTAGAGTCAGCATTTGAAAAAACTTAGAAAGGTCAGAGATCAAATAATAATGACAAGCAACTGACAATTCTGGTTGAACTGTAGAATCTATTAGACTCAGGACATTTCATCTGACTTTAAAAAAAATATCATCCACAAAATTCCTAACATAGTAAGGGAATAGATGCGTAACCTACTGCACCGTTAACTTAACCAGCACATGAATCCAAGCTGTTAACAAGGATAATATACAGAAAAATGGAAAAACAAATTGAGGAACTACTAGATAACGATCAGTTGGGATTTAGAAAAAGTAAAGTTACACGACAGGCAGTTGTGACGTTGTGCTTGATAAAGGAACAGGACTGAAGAAAAATCAAGGCACCGTCATACGATTTGGCGAACTAGAAAAAGCGTCCGACAGCGTAAAATGGCGTAAGATTCTCGGAAATATGAGAAAAATAAGTGTAAGCTATAGGGAATGACAGGTAGTATACAATGTGTACAAGAACCAAGAAGGAAAAGTAAAACTTTATGTCCAAGAACTGAGTGCTCGGGTTCAATATGGTGTAAGGCATTTCGGCCCTACTGTTTCATCATAAATTGAGATAGCAAAGCGGAAAGTGAAAGCTGGGCGATTAAATTTCAGGGTTAAACCACATAGATCATAAGATTAGCTGAGCTATCGGTATACCACTGTGGATGTCACCTTACTGATATTTAGCTTCCTCCCCATTGATTCACATGCATATATTTAAGAGTGTCACGCAAATGATAATTTACGAATTTTACTTCTTAGGAGGTGTGGCCATATCGAATGTCAAACATTGTTTCTGTGCCTCACAAAGTGATAAAACAGAAAGATTCGTTAAATTAAAGAATGAAACACTTGAAACAGTATAGCGGTGCGGGCATGAGGGGGTAGCAAACTACTAGACACAGACTCAGCAGACAAAGTAAAGGGTTCTGATTTAGTATTGCACATTGCTAACCTGGGCTTCTTGATCTAAGTTATACATTTAATGCACCGTAACGCCCCTAGCCTCTCCCCATGAACCATGGACCTTGCCGCTGGTGGGGAGGCTTGCGTGCCTCAATTATACAGATAGCCATACCGTAGGTGCAACCACAATGGAGAGGTATCTGTTGAGAGGCCAGACAAACGTGTGGTTCCTGAAGAGGGCAGCAGAGTTTTCAGTAGTTGAAGGGGCAACAGTCTGGATGATTGACTGATCTGGTCCTGTAACACTAACCAAAACGGTCTTGCAGTTGTGGTACTGCGAACGGGTGAAAGCAAGGGGAAACTACAGCCGTAATTTTTCCCGAGGGCATGCAGCTTTACTGTATGATTAAATGATGATGGTGTCCTCTAGGGTAAAATATTCTGGAGGTAAATAAGTCCCCCATTCGGATCTCTGGGCGGGGACTACTCAGGAGGACGTCGTTATCAGGAGAAAGAAAAGCAACATTCTACGGATCGGAGCGTGGAATGTCAGATCCCTTAATCGGGCAGGTAGGTTAGAAAATTTACAAACGGAAATGGATAGGTTAAAGTTAGATAGGTGAATCTGGATTGGGGGTAAGAAATGAAAGAGGAAGCCGCCTGGTTGAATTTTGCACAGAGCATAACTTAATCATAGCAAACACTTGGTACAATAATCATGAAAGAAGGTTGTATGCATGGAAGAACCCTGGAGATACTAGAAGTTTTAAGAAAGATTATATAATGGTAAGACAAAGAATTAGGAAGAAGGTTTTAAGTTGTAAGACATTTCCAGGGACAGATGTGGGCTCTGACCACACTCTATTGGTTATAAACTGTAGATTAAAACTGAAGAAACTGCAAAAAGCTGGGAATTTAAGGAGATGGGACCTGGATAAACTGATAGAACCAGAGGTTGTACAGAGTTTCAGAGGGAGCATAAGGGAACAATTGACAGGAATGGGGGAAAGAAATACAGTAGAAGAATAATGGGTAGCTTTGAGGGATGATATATTGAAGGCAGCAGAGGCCAAGAAGGCAAAAAGACGAGGGCTAGTAGATATCCTTGGCTATCGTAAGAGATACTGAATTTAATTGATGAAAGGAGAAAATACAAAAAAGCAGTAAATGAAGCAGGCAAAATGGAATACAAACGTCTCAAAAATGAGATCGACAGGAAGTGCAAAATGGTTAAGCAGGGATGGGTAGACGGCAAATTTAAGGATATAGAGGCTTATCTAACGAGGGGTAAGACAGGTACTGCCTACAGGAAAATTAAAGAGACATTTGGCGAAAAGAGAACCACTTGCATGAATATCAAGAGCTCATATGGAAACCCAGTTCTAAGTAAAGAAGGGAAAGCAGAAAGGTGGAAGGAGTATATAGGGGGTCTATAGAGTGGCGATGTTCTTAAGGAAAATATTATGGAAATGGAAGAGAATGTAGATGAATATGAAATGGGAGATATGATACTGTGTGAAGAGTTTGACAGAGCACTGAAAGACCTACGTTGAAACAAGGCAGCGGGAGTAGACAACATTCCATTAGAACTACTGACAGCCTTGGGAGATCCAGTCCTGACAGAACTCTACCATCTGGTGAGTAACATGTAAGAGACAGTAGAAATTCCCTCAGACTTCAAGAAGAATATAATAATTCCAATCACAAAGAAAGCAGGTGTTGCCAGATGTGAAAATTACCGAACTATCAGTTTAATAAGTCACAGCTATAAAACACTAACGCGGATTCGTTACAGACGAATGGAAAAACTGGTAGAAACCGACCTTGGGGAAGATCAGTTTGGATTCCGTAGAAATGCTGGAACACGTGAGGTAATACTGACCCTACGACTTATCTTAGAAGAAAGTTTAAGGAATGGCAAACCTACGTTTCTAGCAATTGTAGACTTAGAGAAAGCTTTTGACAATGTTGAGTGGAATACTCTCTTTCATATTCTGTAGGTGGCAGGCTTAAAACACAGGGAGCGAAAGGCTATTTACAATTTGTACAGAAAGTATACGGCAGTTATAAGAGTCTATGGACGTGAAAGGGAAGCAGTGGTTGGGGAGGGAGTGAGAGAGGGTTGTAGCCGCTCCCCGATGCTATTCAATCTCTATATTGAGCAAGCAGTAAAGAAAACAAAAGAGAAGTTCGGAGTACGTATTAAAATCCATGGAGAAGAAATAAAGCCTTTGAGGCTTGCCGATGACATTGTACTTCTGTCAGAGACAACAAAGGAGTAGGAAAATCAGTTGAATGGAATGGACAGTGTCTTGAAAGGAAAGTATAAGATGAACATCAACAAAAGAAAAACGAGGATAATGGAATGTAGTCGAATTAAGTCGGGTGATGCTGAGGGAATTAGATTAGGAAATGAGACACTTGATGTAGTAACGGAGCTTTGCTGTTTGGGGAGCAAAATAACTGATGATGGTCGAAGTAGAGAGGATATAAAACGTAGACTGGCAATGGCAAGGAAAGCGTTTCTGAAGAAGGGAAATTTGTGAACATCAAGTACAGACCTACGTGTCAGGAAGTCGTTTCTGAAAGTATTTGTATAGAGTGTAGCATGTATGGAAGTGAAACATGTACGATAAATAGTTTAGACAAGAAGAGAATAGAAGTTTTCGAAATATGATGCTACAGAAGAATGCTGAAGATTAGATGGGTAAATCACATAACTTATGAGAAGGTATTGAATAGAATAGGGGAGAAGAAGAGTTTGTGGCACAACTTGATTATAAGAAGGGATCGGTTGGTAGGACATGTTCTGAGGCATCAAGGGATCACCAATTCAGTACTGGAGGGCAGCGTTGAGGGTAAAAATTGCAGAGGGAGACCAAGAGATCAATACACTAAGCAAATTCAGAAGGATGTAGGCTGCAGTAGGTACTGGGAGTTGAAGAAGCTTGCACAGGATAGAGTAGCATGGAGAGCAGCATCATACCAGTCTCAGGACTGAAGACCACAACAACAACAACAAACGCCCCTAGAATCAAAATATTTCAGATGCGCTGATATGGATCAATGTGATGAAACAGATTAGACTAGTTATCAAAAACTATTTCTGAAACAGAAGTAATGCAAGATATTTCAGAAGCGCCAAAGGAAGATGTGATAGGATGACACATAAACCAATATTTAAGGGGACACTTGGTAAAACATCAACATAACATGAAAATTTATTTGAAATACCATGTACTTAAGGGTACAATTTAACACCAACGTTATTAAATGGGAACAAATAATAGGATCAGGAGTCGCTATTAACAAAGTACTTTATTGATTCCAGTGAAAGGATAGCTTCGACTCAAAAACAAATTAAAAAACAACAAAGACAAAATTAGACAAAGTAACGTCAAAAGGTTGTTTTGAAAGGTGTCACTTATAAGAGAGTTTAACTTCAGAGGCTCTCAAAGGCCAATTCGATGAATGTACTACCAAAATACTTTTACAGGTATGAACAATTAGAAGAAGCATTGTATCGGTCCATGGATTTAAACTTCTAACAAACAGACTTCCAACGACGCAGATTAAGTTACAACCGGGGTTTCATATCGAAGAATAACGTGAAAACCTCACTCAGAAATTTAGCCCCTCTGGCAGTTATATTCCACACCCGCCGCAGCCAATCGTCCCTTTAGTTTTACACATGTGTACTCAGTTTTAGTGCTCTGAAACAGAAAAAAACAGTGTTACTACTCATACAGTGGCACATCAACACAGTTTTTTTAATGCTCAAGTCTCCAGATAAACTCAGAGATGAATAATTAGTACTGTGCCCGAACAGGGCACATTTATGCAAGTGTCAGGCACCATCTAGGTGATGCAATAGAATAAGGGCACATTCAAACATATATATATATATATATATATATATATATATATATATATATTGAGCACGCGAATTCAAGTGGAAGTCAATAAGTCAAGCAAATTTCTACAACTCACTTGTTATGCAGTACAACAGCCAGGCGCACTCCATTAACTTCCATTATATGAAGGTGTTAACTGCCACACAACCTTCCGGTAGTTAAACTTAGACGAAGTATATTCGTGGCAGAATGAAAAGCTGGTTCCATCAAATAGAACGTTCGTCAAAAGCAGATGACAACGCCGAATCAAACGACGACCTTATACTTGGATGCTCACCTCCGACATGAAAACATGCCACTTTCCAAAACCAAACTCCCCGCCGCCCTATGCCACCTGCACTGTTGCTGCCTGTTAGCAGATTCGTCCCTCTGTACACCCAGGCCACTCTCTCCTTTTTCTACTTGCGCAGCGTCTCCTCAGTGACGACCAGTAGCAGCGCCCTCTCGCCAAAGGCTTTCATAGTAAAGCACCGCCACCAGCTTAGCCAATACATATCTGTACGATAATATCAGCATCACTCACTATAAAACCCTATTTATTACAATTTGCCGGCCGCGGTGGTCTCACGGTTCTAGGCGCTCCGTCCGGAACCGCGGGACTGCTACGGTCGCAGGTTCTAATCCTGCCTCGGGCATGGATGGTGTGATGTCCTTAGGTTAGTTAGGTTTAATTAGTTCTAAGTTCTAGGGGACTGATGACCACAGATGTTAAGTCCCATAGTGCTCAGAGCCATTTGAACCATTAGAATTTCCTGAGAATCTCAGATTAAGCACGAGTGCACAATGATATGAAATCGTTACATTCAAAATATCAGTAAATGTTGCAAAGTATTTGATATATTAGAACCTTGGCAAAGATCGGTTAATGAGGTTGACGCAACATCTGGGGGATCGATTAAGTTTGCGGAAATCGTACGGCGACTGTCGAATCGGAAAGAAAGAGCTGCCGAAAGAATCATGCATGAACCCAGTATCTTGAGTTAGCACATGTTGGGTCTGAGACTACTAATGTGTATCAATTAGAAACATAACACCTCTAGCGTCAACCGTAATACTCTGCGTCCAATCTATCATTTGGTTTTTCGGATGCTGCACTGGCTCACTGACCTTAGCGTTACTGGTGTTTACGAGTGGTGGCTGTGATTGCTAAATTCTCTAAGTCATCTTACCTGCACCAAAAGCCTACACTCCTAGAATCGAAGACCCTCTCTCGTCTGAAGGGTATTTTGGAGCCACTGGTGGAAGAAGTTCCACACATCACTAACAGCAGGAAGCAGCATTTTTATGTGCAAATGATTTTGCACCAGTGAGAATGATTCTTTCAGTCAGGCCACTACCAATAATGCAACACTCTGCCTCCCATACCCATTTTAAATTTATTAACCCTAACGTAAGTTTTTAGTGCTGTAGTTCAGAAACACGCAGCTACCGACTGCCTCAAGTCTATCCTCTCTCATATCAGCGAATCATGCCTTCCCCAAGTACATAAATCGATGTATCTGGTCCTAGTCTAGACTTTAATGTTAGTATCCAGTGGGAGATGTTCTCACCGTTTCTTAATAGAGTCAAAGACAATGTACTTGGTGATAGCCTGACAGTTGTGGGTCCAGTATTCTTTAAAATGAATGTGCCTTGTACTGTCTTATGCTCGTCCTTCCCCTCATTGCATATCTGCTTTGGTAAGACGTACAGTCACTATTAATAACCGGACGCAAGCTTTCTCCCCTGTGCGGGCGGCCTCTGCTCAACATGTACTCAATAGGGCTCCCAACTACAGTTACAGACATCGAGAAGAATTTAACGTTTAAATAGATATCCGGCAGAACACCCGACAACCCAAGATGTAATTTGAATAATATTCGAGAAAACCAGTGAAAATCAGATTTATACGAAAATTCAAAGATTTCTGAGACCTATATAATTCCTGTACTAAATGTTCACTTTTACAAATTTGAGCAGTTTCTGTTGTTTACACGTACATTACTCTCACAACAACTACGTATATCAGATAAAGGCAATAACCTTACATAGATATTATCTTCTTGTCCTCCTCTACATATAAGTTCTGTGTATACAAAAGGCAATGTCCTGACAGACTAACTGGCTGATGACTGACTCATCATTGCCCAGCCCAACCGCTAACGGCAGAGACATGAAATTTGGGGTAGGTGTGGATCTTATACTGCGTGAAATACTGAATAAAGGTTTTCTTAAAATTTGATTAAATTAAAAAAAAATTTCGCTATTGTTGATATTTTTGTAAAAATCTGTATTTGGTTCGTGTGTTACGAATAAAACCTACCCATTTCACTGTTTTTGGAAATTCAACCGTTAAGGGGGTGAAACAAGGTCAGAATGATACACTGACTCATCATCGCCCAGCTCAAACCACTGATTCTTGAATTTTGGGAAGGGTGTGGATCTTATATTATATGGATCGTTTAAGAAGGGACTGTCCGAAATCCCTCTACTACGGGGGCAAAATAGAGCAAAAAAGAATTTTTGAAAGTATATCACTGTTAAGGGAATTCTGAAGCTAGAACAACGAAAACTAACATTTGGTTTCTCAGTAAGATAATAAAAAATACGTGTTTCACCTTTTTTGAAAATTCAACCGTTAACAGGGTAAAATAGTAGTTGAAAGCTTTTTTGAGTGTAAACAATTACTAAAGAACTACTGTAGGATTTTTTAGGCTACCTCTACGTATTCGACTTCTCGGTTAGAAATTAAAGAAAACCGGTGTCTCAGTCTTTCTGGAAATTCCACCCCTAAAGGAGCGCTATAGGGACCGAAAATTTTTATGAAAATAAGTCCTTATATTGAACAATTTTAAAGCTAAATTTATGAAAATTTGTGTTCCTTTTCTGGGTTAGATGTAAAGAAATATCTGTTAGGGGATAAAACTTGCTGTGGAAATATCTCCACAACAACGCAACAGGTATCATTCACTAAAACTTTGGACTCCAGCTACCAGAATCGCTATTTGGTGAGAAGTACATCCGGAAAACACTATACTTATACGGCCATAATTAGCGTGGAAAGCATTGAAAGTGTTGCAATGTGTAAACAACATAAAAATTTGTTTAAATAAAAACGAAAAAAAATCTCTGCAGGTCATAAAGTCTACGTGAGCGAAGCAGCGGCCGCTAGGCTAGTATACTATAATTTATAATTTGGTGTCAAAATGATGAGAACATAAAAACTACTATCTTGTGTCTCTTACTTTAGTTGTTTTCACGTTTACAAGGGAATTTCTGTCAGCTGTCTCTCTACCTGATATCTGTCATTTAACTCATTATTTCATTAATGGTCACAAATGCCAATTTTCTAGGAGCAGCCAAGTTCTTAGCTATTCCTTATCACATGTGGTGTATGTATATCCCGTTATACACACTCCAAGACAGAAAAAAAAAAACCGACGCACTCTGAAGCAATTATCCAAATGGGGTGGAAATTGGTACATGTGATGCACAAGTGCAGACAAGAAAATCATCACAGTTTCTTAAAGATTGGATGATTTATTGAAGAGAAAGAGCTTCACAAATTGGACTAGTCAATGACGTGTTTGTCCAACTCTGGCTCTTATGCGAGCAGCTGTTCTGCTTGTGTTTGATTGATAAAATTATTCGATGTCATCCTGGGGAATATCGTATCAAATTCTGTTAAATTTCCGCGCTAGATCATCAAAATTGTGAGCTGGTTGGAGGATTCTACCCATAACGCTTCATACGTTGTCAGTTTGCGAGAGATCCAGTGACCTTGTTGGCCAAAGTAGGGTTTGGCAAGCACGAAAACAAGCTCTAGAAACTCTATTCGTGTGCGAGTGGGCATTATCTTTATGAACTGTAAGCCCAGGATACCTCGGTTGCCGTCTCTTCATCTAAGAATAGATGATGAATGCAGCTAGCCGCTAACTTTGTGTAATGTCTTGTCTGTATAGACGTGTATCTGTTGCCTTTGAGATCCCTTCACCTTCACACATAAATCTATACAGCAAAGTAAGGGCCTCCCATTTCTTGACTGATCCGTGATAAGACAGGCGGAAAGTTAGACTAATGGAGGATTATTAGTATTATCTCTATTTTCATTCGCTCTCTCTCTTTCTCTCCTTTATCTATGTACAGTTTTTAATATAATATTTCACTACGTGAAATCAGCCAAATAGAATCTTTGGTGGAGTCCTTCGTCTTGGTAATCAGCGGTTGGCTTGCTGTAAGAGATCTTTACATTTATTATTACTGTTAAACACTGCATTCAGTCGGGAGAATCAATCGTGTGGACATTTTGTTCCTTTTACGAAAGATTGCGAATTCCTGATGTGTACGAAGCCTTTTTGGACGATTTAACACAGACTCAGTGATTGCAGGCTCTCTTCGACACAGCTGAAACTTCCCCACTAATTACAGGGCCAACGTGATCATCAAATGATTCAGAAAAAACTCATTCGTTCATTCACTCCAGAACAAAAAAGTGACAAACCTTATTCATGAAGGAAATTGTGTATTTAATCCATCTCCATTACATGTCCAGATCTCCGGTGATTCCACGTCTTAATTATTTTCCGTTTACAGTCTCTTTCTCTTCAAACAAACCGCTAGCGGCACAAATGTTAATTGGCTCGCTTTAGCGAGAGGGAAAGGAAAAAATGTATCTCTCAGAAACACGTCAATCCCTCAACAGATACTCCAGAAGCTGTCCTAGTTACCACTCTTACAACCATGCAGAATGCATATATGCATCTCTGTTATTTCAAAGAATAAACGCACTAGAAAATACTTTGTCGTCGTCGAGCTGTCGCCGCATATGTTACGAGAAAATCAGATCAGATATTTCTCCAAAGTAAATGAATGTGGATGGTTTGATTGACAATGATTAATTGGTGCGTGGTAGAGGGTATTTTCTGTGGGGACATTACAAGTTGGCGAGAGATCCAGTAACCTTGTTGGCCAAAGTAGGGTTTGGCAAGCACGAAAACAAGCTCTAGAAACTCTATTCGTGCGCGAATGGGCATTATCTTTATGAACTGTAAGCCCAGGATACCTCGTTATGAAGGGCAACAAAACGGGGCACTGAATATCATCGACGTACCGCTGTGCTGTGAGGGTGCCGTGGATGACAACCAAAGGGGCCCTGCTACGAAATGAAATGGCATGCCAGGTCATGTCGAGCCATATGGCAAACAGGCGAAAATGAAGTTATTATCCCACGCTGTCAGGGTGTCGAGACACGTCTTTTGCTATTTATCGGATCTCAGTTCGAGGGGGAACTCATACCTGAAGATGATGCTACTCCAGTCAATGACATTGCAGGCCGAAGACATGTCTGTAGACAGCGGTTGTATATCAATCTGGATGTCGCCCGTCATAAAGCCCGACAACCAGGACTGGCGATCCAGAATCTTCTCATAGCGCGACCCCTTTGGTTGTCATACCCTGAAGCGCAGCCGTACGTCGACGATATTCTACGCCCTTTTCGCTGCTCTTCGTGGGAAGCCATTCTGGGCTTACAGGTTAGCAAAATGATGCGCGCCCACAAACGGTGAGATTTTCAATAACTTGTCTTCGTGCCTGCCAAACCCAACCTTGGCCAGAAACGTCTCCGGATCTATCCCTCCAGGTAACGTTTGGAGCGTTAGGGGCAAGACCCTCCGGCCAGCACACAAATTTGACGATATTACGCAGCATTTGGACAGAATTAGGCACGAGGAGGACATCAAACGACCTTATTAATCCATTCTAAGCCAAATAACTGATTCCATAAGGGCCAGACGTTGGTCAATGTATTAGTGACTTCCTCATTTTGTGAAGTTCCTTCCGTTGAATAAATCATCCATTTTTTCTGAAATTGCTGTCGTATGTTTGTGTGTACATTTATATCACATCTACTGATTTCCATCACATTATGGTAAATACTGTGTGGTGTGTCGTTTTTGTTCGTCTTAGAGTCTATTACAGAGCTATGGCTTTTCCCACTTACATATTTTGCATCGAAAAAATTTATTATATTTCGATCATCGGGAGCAGTCAATGATCTTCTAAAAGCAGGAATTTAATCTTCTACCCTTTTCCTTGAAAAACATGTTGCAATCAAATACCAATTTCTTACCTCACTAAATATCTTATTTATTAGTGAACTCATGCACAATTGCTTCTGTCATACTATTGGCGAAACAGAAATACAATATTAACTCTTTTCGTAATGACATGATTTGCCAAACTGTCGGAAATCAATCATGAATATGACATGGAAATACCCTGCAATCTTTCACTGTCCTTGAGAATAGTGGCACCACTATTTTTGTTTAGACTTTATAGCCATCTGTTTTGTATTCTCATACAAATAATAAAATTTAGTGATGCTAAACGAGCCACTATGCCACAATTGTCTGGGTCACTCAAATAATTCTCAAAATCTTGCGGTGATAAAAGAGAAATGATTAGAATATTTCTTGATAATGATAACCCAAAACATTTATTGGTGTTTTCTCTAGTTATTTTTTTTTTCTTCTTTGTGCATTAATCGAGGTATCTCTTTAGCACAGCATGTCTAGAGATGTATTTCTTTCTTTTCATTGTTAGTTGGTATTTTTAACTACCTGAATGAAATCATGGTAATCATTGGCTGCTGAGTTTCTCAGTTTTAATAACTTGTTGAATAACTGAGTAAAATATACGTGAGATAAAGTAAATCCTTCTTACAAAAATGTCTTCTTCAAAATCACAACATCTTACTATTTATTCACGTCACTCCTATTTACTGCTGCCAAAAATAAAATTGACCAAAGATAAACGTAGCTATACAAAGATTTTATCCGGTGATCAGTAAAATTGTATCACATATATTTTTCACTAACTATTTGGTATATTGATATTTTCGCTTTTAAATTCGAAATTTGTGCTGCAAGTAATAGTAAATATTAATAATAAGAAATATTACTCATAGTTTTAAGACTAAAATATATGCTTGATATTTTTTTATTAGAGCGTTTCATCCCAAATAACTCTTATATCCATGTTTTTAAATTGCTGTATATGCAAGTAACACTTTCACACTTGTGCGAATGTAACAGAAAATCAGGAATTATCAGAAGTAGTATATATCCTATTCATTCTTCTGCTAAGGTAATAAAAGTGTAATATAGACCATATCAATACTTATTTCAAAGGATCTTCAGTGTTCATTGAAACTCTTAGGTTTTTCTAACAACTGTTATTGTCAAGATTAAAAGCAGTTATCATGTATTACGCTACTAGTTTTGAAGAGTATACATCTTTTATGTGGTTTCTTATTTCCCCCGTGTTTAAAAACTTTCTGTAATTTTGTGTTGTGGCAGTTGTGTGAGTACGTTTAGCGTATATCTCAAAAGGGTACATGTTGTACATATCTGTAATTTATTACTGGTCTCACAGGTGTGTTTATTGTATGAATTTTTGGTTGTCTCTGGAGTTCAGGAGTATTAGTTTTCATACAGGTTTTTTATGTGACAAAAGTACACTCCTGGAAATTGAAATAAGAACACCGTGAATTCATTGTCCCAGGAAGGGGAAACTTTATTGACACATTCCTGGGGTCAGATACATCACATGATCACACTGACAGAACCACAGGCACATAGACACAGGCAACAGAGCATGCACAATGTCGGGACTAGTACAGTGTATATCCACCTTTCGCAGCAATGCAGGCTGCTATTCTCCCATGGAGACGATCGTAGAGATGCTGGATGTAGTCCTGTGGAACGGCTTGCCATGCCATTTCCACCTGGCGCCTCAGTTGGACCAGCGTTCGTGCTGGACGTGCAGACCGCGTGAGACGACGCTTCATCCAGTCCCAAACATGCTCAATGGGGGACAGATCCGGAGATCTTGCTGGCCAGGGTAGTTGACTTACACCTTCTAGAGCACGTTGGGTGGCACGGGATACATGCGGACGTGCGTTGTCCTGTTGGAACAGCAAGTTCCCTTGCCGGTCTAGGAATGGTAGAACGATGGGTTCGATGACGGTTTGGATGTACCGTGCACTATTCAGTGTCCCCTCGACGATCACCAGTGGTGTACGGCCAGTGTAGGAGATCGCTCCCCACACCATGATGCCGGGTGTTGGCCCTGTGTGCCTCGGTCGTATGCAGTCCTGATTGTGGCGCTCACCTGCACGGCGCCAAACACGCGTACGACCATCAGTGGCACCAAGGCAGAAGCGACTCTCATCGCTGAAGACGACACGTCTCCATTCGTCCCTCCATTCACGCCTGCCGCGACACCACTGGAGGCGGGCTGCACGATGTTGGGGCGTGAGCGGAAGACTGCCTAACGGTGTGCGGGACCGTAGCCCAGCTTCATGGAGACGATTGCGAATGGTCCTCGCCGATACCCCAGGAGCAACAGTGTCCCTAATTTGCTGGGAAGTGGCGGTGCGGTCCCCTACGGCACTGCGTAGGATCCTACGGTCTTGGCGTGCATCCGTGCGTCGCTGCGGTCCGGTCCCAGGTCGACGGGCACGTGCACCTTCCGCCGACCACTGGCGACAACATCGATGTACTGTGGAGACCTCACGCCCCACGTGTTGAGCAATTCGGCGGTATGTCCACCCGGCCTCCCGCATGCCCACTATACGCCCTCGCTCAAAGTCCGTCAACTGCACGTACGGTTCACGTCCACGCTGTCGCGGCATGCTACCAGTGTTAAAGACTGCGATGGAGCTCCGTATGCCACGGCAAACTGGCTGACACTGACGGCGGCGGTGCACAAATGCTGCGCAGCTAGCGCCATTCGACGGCCAACACCGCGGTTCCTGGTGTGTCCGCTGTGCCGTGCGTGTGATCATTGCTTGTACAGCCCTCTCGCAGTGTCCGGAGCAAGTATGGTGGGTCTGACACACCGGTGTCAATTTGTTCTTTTTCCCATTTCCAGGAGTGTATGTATTCCTTAGCTTTCAGTTAATTTTTCATTGTTGTGTCAGACAATGCACTGGGTCTGGTTTCTTTTTGTGATTTAATTCTCTGCAATTAATTCTTACGTTTTGTTAGTGTACTCTAGTTCGTCATTGAAAAACTCTATACTCCCTTTGTCTGCCTTGGTTCTGACTGTTTTTTCTCTGTACATTTTGCCTCTAAGGGATTCCAGAGTGTTACATTGTGTAGTAATCTCTCTTGTTATATTGTGTTCGTGTCTTGTATCTAAGAATTTTTTAATTTCTTTGCCTGCAGATTCCTTTGCTAGATCTATGTAAGTTTTGACTGTGTCCTTTCTCTTAAATATAGTATGTTTGCAGCTAGATCTACGTAAGTTGTGACTGTGTCCTTCCTCTAAGAGACCGAATGTTTTCAGCTTCTGTCGTCAAGTTTTCTACGTAACGTTCATTTACTTTTGTGTTTATATTATATTTTAAACATCTGTTAACAGTTGTGCTTCTTCATCACAAGTTCCATGTCTGTAAGATTTGTGAGATGATGGTAGAATGGATAGGTGTGTTTCTGCTTGTTTGTAGCATTCCAGTGTGTTCGTTCACCTGTGTTATTATTTCCTTTCTTGTCTTTATTTTAACTGTTCAATGACATTAGAAGTGTATTCATCGTGCTTGTCCAGCATATAAGAGAACAGGGTAACGTTTGTTGTTTATACATTTTTATTGTTTCAGCTAAGCGTATATGTGTTTCACACAGTGTACGTTTCATTTCTCATGTTCTTGTGTATAATGATTTACGTTCACTAGTGAGATGGCATCTTTGAGCTAGTGGCTTACCTTCTTGTGCCGGATGCAAGTTTTTCTTGATAGTAACGTTGACGTCCTTAGCTATCAGATTCGTAGATTTACGAAATGCATGTAACCTCATGCGATGAATTGTCTTTGAGGCTGAAGTGGATTGTTTATACTTTCGTACAACACATAAAACAGACTTTTATTACAATCGCAAAAGACGGAGTATAATCTTTGTTAGTTGTATAGCTGCTAATGTGGCACGGATGAGCTCTAAAAAGAAGAAAAAGAAAAAAAAAGCAGAAGCTCGAGTATTAATGTTGTGCGATAAACTTTACCGGATTGGTGGAGAATCCATTGCAGGTATCGTGTCGTTTACTAGAGAAACTGTGCTACTGACCAGTTCGATTAATAAACTTGACTGTGAATCGACAGGCGAAGCACGTTGCTACACGGTACATGTGCGCTTGTATGGAGTGCTTTATGCGAGACAGTGTGGTAACCAGTGTCACACAGCGCTGCCAAGTCCCCACTGCGCACGGAAAGTAGGGCCTGGCGGCCGGCAACTCGCTGTTCTGAATTGATCGCCAGTCTGCGCCGGGATGGAGCCGTGGCTGTTTCGACTGGTGAGCGGGAGCGGGCCCATGGCGTCGGCGAGCCTGGTGGCGGGCGCCGCGGCGGCCGCCGTCGCTCTGATGTTGGCGCTGAGGGCGCTGCTGTCGGTGGGCCGACAGGCGTCAGCGTGGCTGCGCATGCGCCGTTTGGCGGCACAGATTCCCGGCCCGCGGGACACACACCCGCTTATGGGCGACGGCCGCCTCCTCCGCGGCGAGCCACTGGTCGACCTAACGCGCATCTACCTAAAGCATGGAGCACCGTGCAGGTACACAACTAATGAAAACCTACCATTTCCTTAAAAATGTTTGGTCCTCGTTGTTTGTTACAGCGTAATCTGCGTGCTTCAAGTAGCTCATTACACATGGCTGCTTGAAAGCTTGTTTCTTTATCCAGACTTTACGTGTGCTGCTTAGTGACGACTGAGCCCCATCTTCACTGGTCATCACTAAATGCCTCCTCCGCTTGTCGAATGTAGCTGTCGTGGCGTATACTGCTTGTCGTAGTATATTGTCAACCAGTTGCTGGTGCCTGGTATACTCAGTATATGAAAGGGCAATATATGCCACCATCTAAATGAGGACATGGTGGCAGACAAGAATTAGTGCCAATCAGGGGATAATTTTGATTCTGTGAGTAAGTTTAAATATTTCTTTCTAAAAAGACTTGATAGCCATTAAATATGTCATTTAAATTTGTTGGTTCAAATAGCTCTGAGCACTATGGGACTCAACTGCTGAGGTCATTAGTCCCCTAGAACTTGGAACTAGTTAAACCTAACTAACCTAAGGACATCACAAACATCCATGCCCGAGGCAGGATTCGAACCTGCGACCGTAGCGTTAATTTTGTTGACCATCGATAATTTTACCAATGATCTCACATAATCTTACGTTTTGTTTTTTTAGGGTACGTCAGCATTTGCAATTATCGTAAGATCTTTAATCGTGCAAATCCTAACGAACAAGTATTTGGCGCATACATAATGTACTCGAACCCTTGAATTACTCGGGCCAGTAACCCCACCGTTACAGATAGACATCCGTTTGAATATCTTAGTTGGTACCGTTATCACAGCGCTCTGCAGTTAGTAACTACTTGAGGTTCTTTTGTGAGACTCTTCATAGCATAAGAGAAGTTTAAAGTACACTACGAGTTATTTCATAGCAGAAGATTATTAAAATCGCCCCTTTAGCGCCTAGACTCTTGTTCGAACCACAGTATTGTGTTCGGAATCTGGAAGTATTTCGTGACACATTAAAGCACTTTCCTTTTCTCGTCTTTCACACAACGAGTCATAGCGACAGACCACCGAGCCTGACATCCCCACACAGTGGGTGGGGCCACCAATAATGAAAGTCGCTATTGAACGCGCCACTGAGGATGGATTTAAGATTTTGAAAGAAAAATGAAATGTTGAAATGTGTGTGAAATCTTATGGGACTTAACTGCTAAGGTCATCAGTCCCTAAGCTTCACCTAAATTATCCTAAGGACAAACACACACACCCATGCTCGAGGGAGGATTCGAACCTCCGAAGGGACCAGCCGCACAGTCCATGACTGCAGCGCCTTAGACCTCTGGGATAATCCTGCGCGGCATTTAATATTTTAACTCCGGTGGTCCCAGATTCAGTTTATCAGGAAACAATCGCCTACCCCGTTCCTCTTCCCCTCTTCTAGGCAGTCACATACTGATTGACATATTGTCAGCTAGTTGTTGGTGCCTGGTGTACTAATAGTATATCAAAGACTCATTCTGATGTGTTGGCAGAAGAGCCAACACCGTGTTGCTAGAGGAGGCCGAAATGCACGCGTTTAAGCTCACGCAAACTGGCGTGAGGTCTGGAACAGGACAAGTATTTGAGAACTTAGAAAAACGGATACATTTGGTGTAATACTTAACTTTAATCCATAATTGGAGAGCATCGCTCTTGATGATACAGGATTTACAATCTCAATATAAACTGGTAATGGCGCCTTGCTAGGTCGTAGCAAATGACGTAGCTGAAGGCTATGCTAACTATCGTCTCGGCAAATGAGAGCGTATTTGTCAGTGTAGCATCGCTAGCAAAGTCGGCTGTACAACTGGGGCGAGTGCTAGGAAGTCTCTTTAGACCTGCCGTGTGGTGGCGCTCGGTCTGCAATCACTGACACTGGCGACACGCGGGTCCGACGTATACTACTAGACCGCGGCCGATTTAAAGGCTACCACCTAGCAAGTGTCGTGTCTGGCGGTGACACCACACATTCGTTCTAAGTTGACCGCAACACTGGGCATTATATGACACTATCTACCCGACGACATGGTCACAAATAAGAATACGTGCTAATCAGGGGATAATTCTTTGTACCGTCAGGATTCCATCTGACTCCTTTTTGATGGAGAGCTCCCATACATGAGTCCACCAACAATTCATGACAGAAGTCTGCAGCTTTTAAAAAAGATGTACACATACTATTATAATCATTTAAAATGAAAATGGGAGTAATGGATAATTTAACTGTATATGAGAGTTATATTGAAGAAACCTCCGTCGATGATAGACGAGATGGAACTATAAACTTAGTTCAGAAAACCTGCTATCAAATACTTGAACTGCTGAGCTACTGCACCAAACACAGCTAGGAAAACATCTCTCCCAAATGAAGGCTGAGGCGCGCCTGGGTCAAGAATTCGAGACCCCACTGAAAGCTCTGGGGAATCATCCAAACTCATGATCGCTTAAACGCAGCTCACTCTTCCCAGGAATTGATCGTAGATGTGTCCAGAATGCACACATCTCCCTCGATGGTGTCCCAGACGTGATCAGTAAGAACAACGGGTGGATGATCGCTATGTTCACACAATCTCTACCATGTCTATGGGGTATTCCTCTTAACCTTCTGACAAAAATCTGTTTCCCAGAGCTGATTCATTTTCTTTCCGATGGTCCTGATCGCTTATGGTGTAGTTCAGCATAAGAAAACGGACAACGTTTGATAGCACTTGGTTCCAATATAACTTGCTGTAGAGATATGGTGGCAGGCGTGTCTGAATACATCTGGGTGAGAGATCCACCTTTCATCCCATGTAACGTCCGCTGCAGGAGAATGCCTCCCCCAGCTACCTGATACGTGCACCATAGGTAAGTGGGATGCAATGTCTGCGTGTGTTTCAAGGAATTACTAGTACTCTGCATCAACATGTAGCGCGGCTCACTTGGTCGGGCGCCATGTCTAGTGACGTCTGTGCCTTGGACTTGTGGCGAGCAGAGGTATGTGGGTGATTGTTTCGAACCTCAATACAAGAAAATAGTGCTGGATCGTAATAAACCTAACTAATTTTTATCTGCACGGAATGTGCCTGTAACTGCTGATCTGTGTCCCATCCATCCGTGTTACAGTTGACGATGGTCACCCTTTACCACATGATCACATTTCCCGTGGCGATTTTCTCGAAGCGAGGTAAACATGCTGCAACACTAACACAATGGTAAGTGACAAACTCGGTGCCCTATTCGTCCGGAATCTTGATCTTTCAACTATCGTGCAGTAACCACGGAATTTATTCGTTCTCAAATGTCACATAAACTACTGCATGTGTAACAATTCCTATCCATGGGACGCATCGAACTGTTCCATTCACTGTGAAAACAGCAGCGCTTTCACTCCACCACAGCGATCTCTAAGTCAGTTGTATTTTAGTATATTGCTGGTGTTATACTTGAAGACTCCGTTTCGCAAACTGTATCACCATAGCTCTTCCGTACAAGTTTTTTTTCTGCACTGTCATATGAGGAAACATTGCACCAATTTTCGAATGGAGTTCGGGCTCCATGTTACAACGTTCAGCAACAGCACGCTGTAAAATATTTTAAAGGACATAGTTCTTATTATAGGAAACAGTGATCTATAATTAATATAAATAAACTGAAAGCAGTCTTGATTGCATAAATGTTTTAATGTAGTGACCGGTTTCGATCGTATTATGAGATCATCTTCAGACCATAGATGTCTGCCGAGGGTGGTAAAGCATGACAACCCTCTTGCTTGTGGCTGGTGGTAAAAGAAAATTTATACATTGCAACATTATTGCCTTCCTGCTAATGTACCTTAATAGGGATGCCAGAAAAACCTAAATAATCGCATCGGGACACAACTCTTCAACAAACTTACGCGTTCTAACTGCCTGCTTACCTAATTGTCCAGTGGACAAGAAAATTATTGAAACTTTGATACATATCTCCACAGATATTCTAGCTAATATTGCAACCAGGAGCGGAGCTGTGGTGGTTTCCCTGATTTTGATAAATCTAGCGCAGAAGAATAGGACACATGACTTCTAATATAGTGCGGTGTGGGGAAAATGGGTTTTCTGTCTGAGACAAAAGGAGTTCACCACAGAAGAAAGATTAGCGTTTAACAGCCCTCCTTCCGCGAGGTAATTAGAGACGAAACCAAGCTCATACAGAGGGATGGGAGGGGGGAGGGGGAGGGGAATGAGGGATGGAGAAGGAAACCGCCGTGTCCCATTCACAGTAAACTTCATGAAATTTTTCTCAAGAGATTTAGGGAAACTACAGAAATCTTAGATCTACTTGGGGAACGGAAATTTGAATCGCTATCCTCTCGAGTGCAAATCCAGT